>NC_049902.1:7905635-8205635 GCF_001411555.2 Juglans regia | reverse complement strand
AAACCAGCACTTAAGGTGGCCAAAATATTTTTTTTTTAGGTTTTTTAATTTTATATTAAATATATATGGCTATCAGAGGCACGTGAGGACGTTGAAATGTCTTCATCAGTGTCCCTTCATCCAGATCTCCCAAAAAATGGCATTTGGCTGGCATTTACAGGAATAATAATGGTGGAGGCTGCTGCTTATGCTATTGGAAATCGGATTACAACATTATAGAAACTGAGTCATGGCTCCTTTTAATTCAGGTAGGTTTCTTCCTTGACGGAAATTGGACTTAAGCCTTCCTGGAAGGCATAGACTTGTTGCTTGTAGTTGGCCCAATTTTAAATCTAGCCTTTCAATAAGGTATTAAGTTGAGCTTGAGGCTTGGGTTATTTGTTTTTGGGCTTCAAGCTTTTAGATATGATCTCGTCCATTGTTGGGTTAGTACAACTTTTTTGGGTTTAAGTTCATTGGGTCGAATTAGATCTTATACCCATACCCACTACCCATGGTTTGACCTTGACCTATTTGACTACTAACTTTGACCGTTGACCTGACTAGTTTGACCGACACAGTTGATTGGGTTGTCCAGCTGAATCGGATCTAGATTCTTACCCGAATTTGATAAAATAACCTGAGACATGATTATGTGTAAGAATCCATTTTGTGTTTCGAATTCTAGCATATGTTTGAAATGAAAATTATATTTTCATTATGAAGATATTTATGGGTGCATGTCTTGTGTATGCATAATAAATTTTGTGCTATCCTCACCTTTTAGTTAATCAATCTAATGTCTAATGAAACTAAGAGATTAACAAAATTAAGCTAATGAATAAGCTAGATTAGAAAATAATTGATGCAATACAAGCTGGGAATTGCAAAGTCCCAAAATTAAGATTTTGGGATTCATCCTTGTATTCAAATCACAAAATTCTCAAAATCAATATATAACCATTGTAATACATATATAATGGAAGTTTAAATGAGCAAGAAAAACAACTAATATCAAGTCAAATAAGCAGGAAATAAAATGCCCAAACTGAATGGTTCTAAGCTAAAGATCTCAAAAATACACCATAAATTTCAAACTAAAATTTAAATAAAAAGTTAGGGAAAGGAGAGAGCAAGCTAGATGGCTGGAGATGGAGGTGGCAGGCAGTGGCGGAAGGCTAGGCAGCGGCAATTGGACCCCTTGAGGAGCTCTTCAAGCTGCAGGGCTGGAACTCTTTTTTCTTTTCTTCTGAGCGCTCCTGACTTCTCTCGCCTAGCGTCCCCATCGTTTTTGCATAGTGTCCCTTTTATATTCTTTTCGTCTGGCGTATTTTTTTTCATTCCCTAGCGGCCTCAAGTCTTCATGTGCTTTTTTCTTTTTTCTTTTTTTCCGTCATGTAGCTATTTAGCCCAACTTATTTCTTTTGTCTTCACATGGCCTTAAAACCCAAAAAAACTCCTTTTTCCGTGTTGTGTTCATCTTTTGGCCTCCCAGTGTGCGAGTTTTCCTTTTCATTTTCATGTGCGTGAGTTTGGTCTCCTTATGTTTTGCCCAGAGTGAGTTTCTTTTTCCCTTTCCATGTGAGTTTCTCCCAATAGCTTGTGTGAGTCTTTTTGGTTCATATGAAAAAAATAGAAACCAGAAAAAAACTAATTTAGCTCAATCAATCTTCAGATGATAAGCTTATGTGATTGCCTTTAGGCTGTTCAACGTAGGCTGACCCAATATCGCAATGTACGATGATGGGTCCTCCACCACCAAGAAGTCTGTCATGGTCGCGGAGGTTCTAGACGCCTTCCCTGCCAACACTGATAGGGTGATCGTGCCCACCGGCTGGATTATATCCCTAGAGAATCCTTTGATTGCCATTGGGGAGGGGCGTAAACGGTTAGGGTTGATTTCCATTTCGGTGAACGCATCCTTGAACAGGATATCGGCGAAACTGCCGTTATCAATCAGGATCCTCCATGTCACAAAGTTTGCGATATGCATGGTCACGACTAGCATGTCATCACAGGGATGGATGACCCCTTCCACCGTCCTTTTCGATGAATGTTATAACAGTACCCTATGTGTGCCGCTTTTGTCCGATTGGGGCTCTTCCTGTCGTTAATACTTCCTTATACCGTGCCCTCTGAGCGTGGGCTTTTCGTCTTGACAAGGTGGGGCCACCACCCGCATATCCTTATTATGGTGCAAATTTTACCCAAAGGGCTTCGTGTTCAGGACGGGCCCAACGCGGGGGGTTTTGTGGTGCTTCTCTCTCGGTCAGGTGCCTTTTAGGACTCTCACTTCGTCGCTGCCCTACACGTCCATTTTCCTGGTACATGGGACATCGGTCCCCTGTGGGGTGCTGGGTCAACAAATGTTCTAGTTCCTCCACCATCTGTTTCAAGGTGTAGTAGTTTTCGGTCCTGTGCCTATCAGTCTTGTGGTATGAGTAGTATCGTTGGTCCTTTTGGCCCTACGGGGCAAGCGCATGTTCCTCCTGCATGGCGAGGCTGGTGTGCACGTATTTCTCGCCATGCGCCGGGCCAACCTATTGCCTTCTCGACTAGCATCCTATGAGTCTTTTCCTAGTCTTTCACGGGCCTTCCCCCTTGCCGACCCACTAGCCTTCTTTCCGATCTACTCCAGCTAGGTTTTCCTGGGGGACCTCAGAGCCCGCAATGTGTCTTCCACATTGATGAAGCTGTATGTGCGGTCCCATGAACTCCCACAGCATCGCGGGGGTCTTTTGCGCAAATTCCTACATGAACGAATTTCTTGGCCAGACACTTCCTAGTAGAGCAGCCAGGGTGATTTTCTCATCCTGGTCATCCTTTTTCATTCGTTCTTTGTTGAACTAAGACATGTACGCTTTTATACTCTCGTCGTTGCGTTGCTTGATGGTCAGAAGGTAAGCTACCAGTCGTTTCCTCTTCCTACTTGCCATAAACTGTGTTAGGAATAGGCGGGCCAGCTCTCTGAATCTGTCGATAAACCTTAGGGTATGACCCGAACCACCCTCTTGCCACGCCCTTCAACGTCAACGGAAATGCCCGTGCAGAGTCATATGGACCTTAAAAGTCTCCAAATGTTCAAGAGGATCCTTAGACCCGTCATACATCTCCATCTAAGCGACTTTGAACTTGGATGGGAGCGTTGCTGCCATGACTTCTGCACTATATGGTAAGTCAATGCTAGTGAGCAGTTGATCCACAAAGGATGATGCGCCCATCTTCTTGGTCATTTCCACATACTTGTCTATGAGCTTCTGCAACTCATGGTAAATTTGCCTCATTTCCTCTTCAACAATGTCAACCTCTGTTGCGCTTTGTGACTCGGCGTGTTTGTTTTGGCTTGGTCCTACATCTTCCATAAACTCGCCATTTGTAAAACTTCATTTTCTTGCTAGAGGCTTCGCTCCTCTGTGGTCAGTTTCTTTATCATGTCCTCAATTTCAACTAGTCTTGCCTCCATGTTTCTCAATGATTCTTCCTGTTCATGCGTGGTTTGTGAATGCATTGCTGCCGGCATACGAATGACACACTAATCTACACATCTCATAGAAGGTGTCACTGTTGATATCATGTTTCATGCCCTGGGCAACTTGGCGATTCCTCTTTAAGACCTACAAGACCCAATGAGATGAGGGCTTAGGGTGGTGAGGGGCACATTCGATGCCTAAGTTAGGATTATCTTTTTGTGTGGAGAGTGCAAGGAGAAAGTGGTCTGATCCCTTTATCTGAGCTCGGGACGTGCATATATACCTAGTCATGGTGGCCCCCCCTCTACTAGCAAATCGTGCAAAGGTGTACTGGGCGTTGTACTGGCGCCTCTATCATGTCAGTCTTTGTCTTGTCGTATTGTTAGTGAGTTTACAGTTGGTCTCTTGTTGTAGGTAAGAGGGAGGTGTGTGCACTGTCATAATTGCAAAGGTGAGTGGACTTCGGGTTTTGACCTTGCATGCTGGCCCCTCTGGCCATTTAATGCAGCGTGCCCATTGTTCGGCAGCATGGATTGTTAGCAAGGGCAGGTGAAGTGACTAGTTATTATATTTGACGGGCTCTCTTAGGCTCGGCTCAACCCTGCATTGGGCTATCTACTAACCGGCTTGGGCCTTGAGGGAAATAAACCCAACACGGCCCAAAGAGAAGGAAGTAAACTCCCTTCGCATTTATAAATTAACATGGTTTGTTATAACATATTGAATTGCAAAGTTATTTTTTATCAAAGAATATATTTAATGTATCATATCTAAAAATTAATACTAGTTTGTGAACTTTTAGAGACATTTTTGTGATTCTAACACTTCTTACCCATATTATAAAGCAATGAATCTATTTATGATAAATAGACTCAATTTATAAGTTTATAATTACAAATAGTTCTTCCATAGAACTAATGACGTATACGATACTTTAACTCTTAATGTAGATGTTACATAATCGATTCTCATCTTCTAAAGGCTACAATTGTAGTAGGAGCATCTACCAATACAAGGATTATCCAAAGATAATCATCTCACAGTTGTTGAGAACAAGTCAAACCATAATATTGCTCATAAAAACTAACACAAAAAAATAGATAATTTGATCCACTTTATGAATCTATTTTCCTTCTTATTTAGATCCTAAAATTCAACAAAAACTGAAGCAAATCTTAATGTTATATATAGAACTCCCTTTAGCAAGTTTCATGTGGCTTAAAATTAGGGGTGTAAATTTCAATCGAAAAACTGGACCGGACCGAACCGGACCGGTTGGTCCGGTTTTGAATTAGTCCGGTCCGGAATCGGTTTCTATATTATGAAAACTGGCCGGATCCAGTCCGGTTTTAGTTCCGTAGTTTTCGAGACCGGACCAAACCGAACCGGACCGGTTAGAAAAAATATATATATAAAAATTAATTTTATATATTATACAAAATATTTTTTATATATAAATTTTATATATAATATATATATAATTATATATCATATATGAAATAATTTCATATTATAATTTATAAATTATAACATAAAATGTTAATTTTAAATATGAACATTTGTAATTGTTTGATTATATGTTATTAATATAATTATATATAAGATAATGTTATTATAATTTATAAAATAAAAGTTTAATCTTAAAGATGAAAATTTAATTGATCATATGCTTTAAACATAAAATATATTTTAAATTATTAATAACATTTTATTATAAGAATTAACACTTTATTATATATTTTTTACATTTAAAAAAAAACCAAAAAAGGGGACCGGACCGAACCAGAAACAGGTAAAACCGGAGGTACCGATTTAGGAGGGTAACTGGGGCGTAATCGGTTTTGAAAAATGTAAAATCGGTATATACCGGTTCAGTCTTAAATTTTGTCTAAGACCGGACCGGACCGGACCAGATCGGTTACACCCCTACTTAAAATGATCAAAACAAGCATACACCTCTCCGCCTAAAATGGTTAGTGGTAGGCAGAATGGACCCTCATGGAAAGTGGCTCGAGCCCACAACCCGGGGGTGTATGGCTCTAGAAGACAGAGCCCTACAAAACAAAAATCAAAGCTTAATAACTATCGTGTGCCAACAAAGAATTCAAATCCACACGCCACTATCACTAGTAATTGTCATAATGGGCAAAATTACCTCTAGAGGGGCAACACGCTCCCAAATAATTTGCGACCAAGAAACAGCGACAACAAGTGCTCGAGCAAACGACATGATGGAAATAAGGTTCATAGAGATGGAGGAAAGGATGAAGAAGATGACTCTGGATCTGGAAAATCTCCAGCGAGAAAACGAGGCTCTTAGACAAAAAAGTGCAAATAATGCTACACCGAGCCACGTTGAAAGAAATGAGGCGGAATCACAAAGCATGACCAGAGATAATGGTAGTGCCGCTCCCGTTGAAATTCAAAGTTCTACAAATGGAGTTGTATGACGGTCTAAAGATCCCGTCAAACATCTGGAGACTTTCAAAGCTCACACGATTTCTCCGAAGAGATCACTTGTCGAGCTTTTCCCTTGAATCTGAAGGGGATAACAAGAGGATGGTTTTGACCCCTACAGCCGGGCTCCATAGATAGCTTTGAAGAACTCGCTAGGTAGTTTTTGAAGCAGTTCATGGTCAGTAGAAGGATAAGGCAACCGCTTGCTGACCTCTTAATCGTCAAACAATGGGAGGACAAGAGCTTAGAGGCTACCTAGCTTGGGAGGCGTATAACCCAGAAGTCCATTTATGGCGAGATTGGCAAGAAGAACTCCAACAACGCTGTGGGAGTTTATGGATAGAGTAGACAATTTTGTTAACATAAAGGATACGATCAGGGCTTTAACCTCCCCGAGAAGTTCCGAGTTGGAGTAGGCATAACAAAGTCCCAAAAAGTCAAGCGACGGGAAAGCACCGGTGTATGTAAAAAAAGGCCACTATGATAAGAGGCAGGATGGAGGCACATCTTCATGAAGCCAAGTTTCTAGTTTTGCACACATGAGCTTAAATGTGCAAACAAAAAGCAATGACTAATCATGAGGCAATGGCAACTGCAATAGAAGAATCACCGCTTTTGTACCTACCACCAGATTTTGCACACATAATATGGAGGTCTGTTACTCTCTGAAGAAGAAGATGGAGACAGTGAGGTAGAACGAAGAATTGGAACGAATAATCAACCACACCACAGTGAAAGGCCTAAACGATGAAGGAGAATACGGGAAAATCTCGAAGACACCCCTCATCAAAGTCCGGCCAGGAGCAATGCGAGCTTGGAAAAATCCAGACAATAGCAGAAGAAAAGCGCACGCTCAAAGGGCCAGATATAGATAAGTCTTCTCAATGGAAAGGCCCCCAAAGTAAGCAAGGAACGATAAAGCCATCACCATATCTTTTGGTGACAAAGACTGTGAAGGGGTTCAATACCCCCAGGATGAAGCACTAGTGGTAATGCTATTGGTAGCCAACTACACCAATAGGAGGATTTTGATATGTAACGGTAGCTCAGCCAACATCCTCTTCCGGGATGCCTTCATAGAGACAAGAATCAACCCAAGCTGATTACGCCTTTTGCCCATGCCATTGAAAGGATTCACACGAGACATGGTCTAGCCCATAGGCACAATAACGATGCTTGTCTCTGCTGGCAGAGGGCCTTCCACCACTACCACTATGATCGATTTTCTGGTAGTTAAATCTCCTTCCTCGTACAGTGCTATTCTAGGACATTCGAACTTGAATAACCTGAAAATCATGACCTCCACCTATCACCTGGAGATGAAATTCTTGAAGGAAGTAGGTGTAGGAGAAGTCTGTGGCGAGCAAGTACTCGCACGAGAGTGCTATATACAAGAGTTCAAGAATGGAGGGAAAGACATGCAAATGGTAGAAAACTCAAATTTTGGAGAAGTGCCACCACTGCCATCAGAGCTCATTGATTACGATGTGGAAACTAGGGACAAGCAGAACCTAAAGCAAGCAGAGGTGAATGAGTCTCTACAGCTAGTGGTCCTTGACCCAATCCATCCTGAAGCTACCACAAGGATTGGGACCAGAATGGGGCCCGAAATAAGCCAGTAGCTAAATCATCTCCTGATTGAACATAAAGTTCGCCTAGAATCATGAAGACATGCTCGAAATAGACAACAAAGTCATTGAGCATTGTCTCTGCGTAAGCCCCAAGGCCAAGAAGGTTCAACAAAAACAAAGAAACTTCAGCACAAAAAAGTACATGGCCGTAGCCGAAGAAGTTGACTACATGCTAGCGGCATAATTTATTCAAGAAGCCCGCTACCCTGAATTGTTGTTCAATGTAGTGCTAGTAAAGAAGTCAATAGCAAATGGAGAGGATGTGCGTTGACTTTACCGACTTGAATAAAACATGCCTGGATGACAGTTTCCCTTACCGCACATTAACCTAATAGTATACTCCACTGCAGGACATCGCATGTTAAGCTTCATGGACGCCTATTCAAGATACAACTAGATCTGGATGAGCCAAGACTATGAAGAAAATATGCCATTCATAACGGATCACGGGTTGTATTGTTATCAAGTTATGCCTTTTGGACTGAAGAATGATAGGGCAACTTATCAAAGACTAGTGAATCGTACATTCAAGAAGTAGAAAGGCTGGAACATATGGGTATATGTAGACTATCTGCTTGTAAAGAGTAGAGAACCCGAGCAATATATAGCCAACCTGTGAGAAGCTTTCATCGTCCTTTGGTAGTACAAGATGAAGCTTAGCCCTGTGAAATGTGCCTTTGGTGCAGATTCAAGCAAGTTTTTGGGCTTTATGGTCCCAAAAAGGAAGATAGAAGCCAACCCAGAAAAGATCAAGGTGATAATCAATATGAAGCCATATCATAACATAAACAAGGTGCAAAGGCTAACTAGACGAGTGGCGGTGCTCAACAGGTTCATCTCCAGGTCCACGAACAAGTGACTGCCTTTCTTCAAGGTGTTACAGAAAGCTCAATCATAGAATGGCAAATGAAACAAGGGTTTGAAAAGTTAAAAGGGTATCTATCCAACCCGTCACTCCTTAGTCATGCGGGACAATGAGAGACCTTATATTTGTATAAATCAGTTTCACTTGATGCAATCTCGACGGGTTTGGTGAGAAAGGAGAAGGGTAGCCAAAGACCGGTTTACTACACAAGACAAGCCTTCAAAAGACCTTAAGCACGTTATCCCTGAATGGACATGCTAGCCTTTGTGCTGGTAACAACCGCTTGACGACTAAGGCCGTATTTCCAAGCTTACTAGATCAAAGTTTTAATAAAGACCCTATTTGAAGAAATCGCTCCAAAAACCAGACTCCTCTAGGCGTCTCATGAATTGGGTGAATTCCACAATGAGTACCTTCTCACCATGAAAGGGCAAATCTTGACAGACTTCATAGTCAAATTCACCAACTTCTCAAAAGAAATCCAGGCTGCACTGACTAGAAAGCCCTGGCCGGTTTTTGTTGACGGCTCATCCTGCCTCGTGGCTAAGAAGTAGGGGTGCATATCACAGTCGATTTCGGAGAAAAACACTATTATGAAATAAAGCTTACCTTCAAAACCACCAACAACGAAACAAAGTACAAAACATTGCTGGCGAGACTCACCGTGGCTGAGGCGTTAGGAGCAAAGGAAGTTGATATAAGGGCCAATTCTCAGGTAGTCGTCAATCAAGTCATAGGAGAATATACGACGAAGGGCGGTAAATTGAAGAAGTATCTGCAACTAGTATGAGAGAAGCGTGACTACTTCCAGTATTTCAGCATTAAGCAAATATCACGAGAAGAAAATTGGTAGGTAGACAAACTAGCACGAATTGCCTTGGGCATGGAGGAGTCCACACTCCAATGGGAAATGGCAGACAGAATGCTGGAAACCCCCGCCATTGGGATTGAAGTTTCAAAAGTGAAATCAAGACCACCAGAATGGAGACTAGATGTGATTAAGTACCTTGATACTGGAGAACTCCCCGATGAAAAATGGGAGGTGAGGAAGGTTAAGAACAAAGCGACATACTTTACTCTTATATGGGGTGTTATACATTCAAGGTTTCTCTACCCCCTCCTGAGGTGTGTGTCGTTGGAAGAAGCATTATACATATTGGCGGATATACATGAAGGAGTGTGCGGGAATCACTTCGGCGAGAGAACCATATTGGGAAAAGCCATGAGAATGGGTTATTATTGGCCCCGTGCCTTCAAAGACGCGGAAGAATTTGTCAGAAAGTGCACGAAGTGTCAGTTATTTGCAACCATATTGCATTGTCCGCTAGAAAAATTGACGTAGATTACATCACCTTAGTTTTTTGCACAATGGGGAGTTGACATAGTCAACCCCTTAGCCTCGAGCAAATGAGGCATAAGGTTTGTGGTTGTCACCTTGATTACTTTACCAAATAGGTAAATGCAGAAGCGTTGGCTATAATCACGATGAACAACATCTCCAAATTCCTATAGGAATTTGGCATTCATCGAAATATCATCTCAGACAATGGAATAAAATTCGACTTTAACCACTATCGCAACTAATGCATAGAGTTGGGAATCAAATATAAATATTCATTTACAGGGCACCCGCAGGCCAACGGACAAGTCGAGGGGGCCAACAAAATTTTGTTTAGGATTTTATAGAAGAAGCTAACTGATAAGTAAGGAAACTAGGCAAAGGAACGTCCAGAGATTTTGTGGGCAGATCGAACCACCGTCAAGACAGCAACGAGAAAAACCCATTTTCCTTTTACCTATAGGAGTGAGGTAGTTGTACCAGTGGGAGTCGAGATTCCCAACTATAGGATTCAACTCTTTGACCAGGACTCCAATGATAAGAAGCTGGAAGAGCATCTAGACTTATAAGGAGAAAGAAGAGAGGAGGTCAAAGTCCAAACGACGATCAATAAAAGAAAGGCGAAGCACTACTTCAACTGGAGATTGAAGCCCAGTTCCTTCAAAGTCGACGAATTAGTCTTAAAGGAAACAAGAACTACTACACAAAAAGAAAGAAAACTTGGTCCCCAGTGGTAAGGATTGTATGTAGTAGTCACCAACAACCGACCGAGGTCGTACTGCCTTAAAGACACGCAAGGAAATGAGCTACCTCACTAGTGGAATGTCGAGCACTTAAGGAAATATTTTGTTTAATTGTATCCATGTATATCGAATGTTATGAATAAGATTATCTCCTTTCCACATTACGTGTCTATTATTTCATGACGTTCCTCTCCCAACTTGTAAGGCGAATGCTCTTGCATTTAGATAGCAATCAACGAGCGCTGGTAGTCCCTTGACTACTTTGACCCTCACCCTCTAAGCCGAGTGTTCTCCCATTTTCACAGCCCCTTAATTGTTGCGACCCTCTCCCTCTTAAGTAGAGGGCTCTTGAATTCGCATGACGCCTAATAGGTGATGACAGTCTCTTGACTGCTTCAACCGTTGCCCCATTAAGTAGAGCAATCTATCATTCGCACGACGGCTAACAGGTGATGATAGTCCCTTGACTATTTTGACTCTCACCCCTTTAAGCCGAGTGCTATCGCATTTGCATGGTGGCTAATGGGCGATGACAGTCACTTGACTGGTCCAACCCTCACCCATTTAAGTCAATGCTCTCGCATTTGCATAAGGATCAACGGGCGATGATAATCTCTTGATTGCTTTTACCCTTGCCCCTTAAGCCAGGTGCTCTCACATTTGCACGGCAATCAACTGGTGATGACAGTCCATTGACTACTTTGACCTTTACCCCTTTAATTCGAGTGCTCTCACATTCGCACTACGATCATTGGGTGATGACATTCCCTTTACTACTTTAACCAATGTTTTGAATACCGTACTGGATGCTGTACCGGTCAAGGTATTGGAACGAAATATTTCGGTACCGGTACCGTTTCGGAATAACATTTCGGAATACTCGATATATAAATAAATTATATTCGAAAATAATAGTCTATATATAAATAAATTATATATAAATACATATATATAAATTATAAATAGTCTAATCTGAATTGTGGGTTAAAAAATAAACTTGTAGTTTGAAAAAACGAAAAAAAAAATACTGGCTGAAATATCGGCTGGTACCGGCCAAAATTGAGGTCGGTACAGGCCGAAATTGAGGCCGATACGTCCGGTATCGGGCGGTACGGCCGGTATTTGACCGGTACAAAATAGATATAGTACCTATACCAGCTGGACGGCCGGTATGAAAAATTTCGGCCGTCACGGCCGGTACGGTACAAAATTTAAAACTATGACTTCAACCCTCACCCTCAAACTGAGTACCCTTGCACTCGCATGACAATCAACAAGTCAAAACAGTAAGTACTCAAACATACGTAGAAAGACATCAACTCCACAACAAGTATCAAAATAAAGTAAAAAAAAAGAGTATCAAGATCCAAACAAGCACAACAAGAACCTAGTGGCAAAATGTTACAACTATGAAAGATACTTCATGTAACCGTCTAAGGAGTAATCAAAATAGAAAAAGAAACAATAGTCATTAGGAGTTCTGATATGAAGGAAGAAAGGCGTTGGGCATCACATCTTGGCCCAGAGAATCAATAAAGTGAAAGACAACACAATTGGGATCAATGAAGTCCAGATTCAATGATTGCAAATCTGCACCTGAATTCCTCAAAAGATAGCACCTCAAACTCTGCATACCATATTTGTAGCCTAGCCCCCTAGCCACTGCAAGCAGAGGTGAAAGACGAACGGCCTTCTCCATATAAGCCCTTAACTCAGTCTCCAACTCGGCAACTTTATTCTGGAATTCACTTAATTTCTGCCTATGGATCTCTGTGACCTTGTTGAACTTAGGAAACTCTTCATTATACTTCTTGAGGTCCTTGTTGGCTGCCTCAAACCGAGCTTCCAGCTAAGCCCTCTCACCATGAGTGCAATCAAGAGTTGCATTGAGTTCTTGACTAGCATTCAACAAGGCGACCAACTTGTTGGCATACTCTGAGGCACGCTTGCTGGCTCTATCTAACTCTTGCTCTAGGCATTGAAGTCTATCTTGCCTAGCATTGTGTTCATCTTCCAAAACTCTAGCCTCAAAATGGCACATTGTCACCTCTTTGTCAGACTTTTGCAGATCCTGTCACAGACCTGCCACCACGTCTCGGAGGCCAGAGACATCCTCCTTCAACATATGGGAATATGACTCAATTAGAATGGGGGTCCACCAGTTCTCCTATCTCCACCCTTGCCTCATAGATAATCTGGCGAGCTTCTTCGGTATAGGTACGAAGAGAGACAACCTCATCCTCCAGGTAGAGCTGGCGATCCACAATCCACTCGACAAGTTCGTTGACCCCTTAAGACATAAAACCAATCAATATTAAGAAGATAAGGAACAAATAATAAAGTCACCAAAATCGAGAAACTTACTGAAGATAAGAACCCCCTCCTCCACCTAGTTGTTTGCTTGTGAGGATGGGCCCAAAGTGTAGGATCCAGAAGGACCAAGTAGTCCCCCACTAGCAAAAGGGGGCTTGGAGCCAGTAGCCGATTTTAACAGCAAGAAGGTGAAGCCATGGGCAAGTGGGGATTGAAAGTCACACCAATCGGGCCCATCGATCCAACTTCTCCATCGAAGGTACCCTTTTTAACTTAGCTAGCAAGGAAACTTCCCCGCCAAGCGGAGAGACACTGAAGGGCGGAAAAGGAATAGAGACATGACTGTCACTAACCTCAACGCTTGAAAGGTCATCTAAGGACAATCCCTGATAATAAAAAACAAGAATAGGAGTCTCCCTGCCAAAAGTTGTAAAGGGAACAGATGGCATGGAAACACCTTGGTCGGCCCGAAAGCCACTCCATCGCCAACCTCTTGGATACCGGCCAAGTCCCCTTGGGCTAGAGGCTAACCACCCATGGACTCAAAGGGCACCTCGGGAAGAGGATTGACAGAACCTTTCGACATAGGCTCCAGAAATGCGGGGTGTAGCTCTGCGTTGATATCTTCCTCCTCCTCATCCTAGAGATCAAGGATTTAAATTGTCCCATCAGTAGGAGATGGGGCTTGTCCACTTGGAAAAGGATTTGAGACACGGCCATCGCTAAACTGAATGCTTGAAGGGTCATCTAAGGACAATCTTCGATAATCAAAAGGAAGGATAGAAGACTCCCACCAAAAGTTGTGGAGGGATTAGATGGCGTGGAAACACCTTGGTCGCCCTTAGAAGCACTCCATCGCCAACCTCTTGCATACCGGCCAAGTCCCCTGGCGCTAGAGGCTAACCACCCAAGGACTGAAAGGGCACCTCAGGGAGAGGACCAATAAAACCTTTTGGCACAAGCTCCAGAAACGCGGGGTGTAGCTCCAAGTCATTATCTTCCTCCTCCTCATCCTAATGATCAAGGATTTCAACTGTCCCATTGGTAGGAGATGGGGTTTGTCCACTCAGATCCCAATCACCTAATTGAGAATACTCGGGCTCTAAGACTAAACCAAGTCAACTTTGGCCTGCTTCATAATCTCATCCAAGCGATCACTATAAGTCGAAGTTGGGTGAATAAGCCCATTGCCTTTTGGAGACAATGGGACCTACAGATGACGACCGTCTGGCGACATCGAGCTACTGTATCTAGGAAGCGATGAAGACTGCCCATGAAAAGGGGTGGAGACATCCTCGGGCAGTAAGAGCTACCACCCCCAACCTTTTTAGGAGAAACTTGGGAGTAGGAAGAGCGAGAGTCATGAGAACCAAAGCGGGAAGTATTGCGTGGAGCCATTGGAAGCAGAGAAAAGGGCAGACGTGAAGAGTATAAGAGAACTTAAGGTTTAGAGGAGAATACGACGACAATGATGGACTAGGGTTTCGGGAAGAGAATGCAATGGTGGAAAAAAAATGAAAGATGGGTTTAAATAGGAGTAGTGATGGTTAGAAGACCCCAACAAGAACAAGTGTCACTAATGCAGATGCCAAACAGGCAAATCCCGTTATTTGTGCTGCACGAGAGGATGTGAAAGCTGAACTACCACACGTCATACCAAACGTGGGGAGGCGTATCAACGAAGCAGCCATTTGAAACCAAAGGGAATAATAAATGAAGCCAAAATTGAAAATTTCCACCATACTCATATGACAGGAATTTGGGGGGTAACTGAAGGGCCGAACGGACCGTCATGGAAAGGGGGCTAAGCCCACAACTCAAGGGCCCGTGGTCTGGAAGATGGAGGCTGCAAAACAAGAATCAAAGGTCAATAACCATCACGCACCAACGAGGAAATCAAATCCACATGCCATCAATCACTAGTAATTGTCATAACGGGCAAGATTACCTCCCGCGTGATATGCGCCCATAATACCCACCTGGGCTATTAATTCCCTAGAGTAACGGTTGACTAAGAGCTCTGAAGATCCGCATTCCATAAAGGGTCAGAGGAAATTGCACCTTGAAGACAAGCCTTCACCATCGTATGGCCAACCCGCCGGTATAAATAGAGGTTAAAAGACACACTTGAGGTAATTTTTGAACTCCCTGAAATTCGAATCACTTCCCAGATTATACACTAACTTTAACATCGAAGGTGTCCCTAGACACACCTAGCCTCACCTACTTTCTTATTGCAGGTTACTGAAAATCGTTGTCAGTGCTACGAAACACGTCCGCAACAATCAGCATCGTCACTCTCTCCATGTGGCCTCCTTTTTCTATTCCAGCATACAACATGCTAGAAATTAAGAATAAAAAAAGAGAAATTTTTAGTTGCAGATAGATTACATATATATAAAAGAAAATTCACAAACTGGATGTGACTTGATGCGATACATCAGATTGTGAAGTTACTTTTATTATAAAGTAAATCTAATCGATCATATAAAGTCATGTTAATTTTTGTATTTATTTTTACGTGATTTCTTTATAACAGTAACATTTCTCTAAAAAAAAATATCAAAATGCTTTTGAGAGTTAAAATTTATTGATATAAGAATGAATTTTTTAAAAAGGAAAATGTCTACGCATAAATCTTATATAATAAAATTTATATTTTAACGTGATTTAATGCAACCTATTATATCATAATTTTTTTTATTATAAAATAAAAATAATTTATTAAGGTTTCATTTAAAATTTGGACTCAATTGAGTTCAGTTTAATTTTAAACTGAATTTAACATAAATATACAAGTCTCAAATCACTAAACTCAACTCATCTTTACTCTTGTGACCCATAATTTTTTCAACTCAATAACTTTTTACACATAAGACTCAAAATTTTTTTTAATTTCTTATAAATATATCTAAATTCATATTAGATAGATTTTATAAAATTCACTTTATTATTTTAACTCATTACTATTTATAAAAAATTAATTCATCTTAATTCGGTTTAATATTCAAAGGCAAAAAAATTAAAAAAATTAAATTATATCTGTGTATAAAAGCGTCCATCCATTTTTCTCGCCGCGGATCACAGTTTACAATGTGAGAGACCAAAAAGCTAGCCAGGTTTAAGGCGTGTGTCCCGTTGGAACTGTTTTTCCCCCTCGATAAAGGGTAAAGAAAGCTTAAAAAAGCCTTAAAGCCTAAAGGGTGAATCAACGGATGAATGCATGTAACTAGGCATCGTTTGGTTATATAGTTTAGATTAAATAAGATAATGGATAAAAAAAAAAAAGATTAGATAAGGTAAAATAAAATATTTTATTATTTTAATATAAATTTTATTTTATAATTAAAAAAATTAAATTATTTATTATATTTTTATAAAAATTTAAAATAATTAAAATAATTATGTGAAATAAAATGAGATTGTTTATTTTGTAAGAATATACAGAAATGAACACTCGCAAGTGACAAGCCGACACCCAACACAAGCAGCGCTTCATCTGTCATCCCACGCTCTACGTGTCTATATTCCACTTTACATGTCAGTGCTTTTTTTTTTTTTTTTTTTTAGAGATATTCGGATTCCCCCTCTTCCATTGTTCACACACCCATATTAATAAGGCCATCTCTGTCTCTCTCTCAGAGCCTCCAATAACCGGACAGGCTGTCTCGGAGGAGCACCATTGCTACCTCTTCTAACCAGTAATCATTCCTTCTCAGATCATGGCTGTCTTGGCTTTTCTAGTGCTCTTCTTGGCCATGACTGGCCATTCAAGTAAGCTCGTAGCATTTTTCTTTTCTTCCTTTCTTTCTTTCTTCAACCCCCCCCCAAAACTAAAGCCTCTCTCTCTCTCTCTCTCATGTTCGTTTCTTAGTTTCTTTATGAGGGTGCATTTAGATTCAATGTTCTGATAAAAAATGGTTCATATTTGTTGGTAGAAATGGTTGTATAATCCATATTTTGAACATTACCAGCATTTTCATTTTTTTTTTCCACATATTATGTTGGTGTTATACAGTATTAGCGTTTCCCTTTCGTCATATGTTGCTAGTTACGGGTTTTCATCTTTGGATAGACTTCTATCTTCTGCTCTCAGTTTGTAAAGCTCTTATATGGGCTAGAAATGCTTGTGATGAGGCTATAACCACCCCCTCTTTTTTCCCAAACATTTCTCAAAACAAGTGTCTTTCTTTCTTTCTTTCTTTTCTTTTGTTCTGAACAAACATTCTCATTTTTCTCTATAAAATAGCCCATTCTCTACAAAACAAACATTCTTATGCTTTTGTAAAACAAATCGAAGGACCTTGCTTCTCTTGGTTGCCTTTTTTTTTGTTTTTTTGTAGAGTGAAAATTTTGCTAGCAACTCTCTCTCTCTCTCTCTCTCTACCTGTCCAGAGCTGATCTGCTTTTTCTTTTGGGGTGGGGGGATTGTGGTAATCAGGTGCTACCTGGTGTGTTTGCAAGGATGGGTTGGGTGACGCAGCCCTACAGAAGTCATTGGACTATGCCTGTGGAGCTGGGGCTGACTGTAACCCTATCCATGTAAATGGAGCCTGTTACCAACCCAACTCTGTTAGGGCTCATTGCTCCTATGCTGTTAACAGCTTCTTCCAAAAAAAGGGTCAAGCTCAAGGCACCTGTGATTTTGCTGGCACCGCCTCCATTTCTACTACTGACCCTAGTGAGTTGCATGCCCTTCATAAAATTCTAATTTTTCTTTCTTTTTTACACAGACACGATTAGGGAAAAATAGAAAGAAAAAACAAAACTTTTTAAGATCAGATCAGAGAGCTCATGGCTACTTTTTTTCTTTTTTCTCTGTTGGTGATTTACAGGCATTACTGGTTGTGTTTTCCCTTCCAGCGCCAGGTATAATTTTCCTTGCTCTTTTTTTTTTCAGCGATTTACTTATTTTCCATAAACTTAAATCGGCAGTAAATAAAATCATATTTGTTGCTTCTTTTCAATTTTCTTGTCAGGATGTAGTGGTGGGTCCTTTATTTTCTTAGAAAATGAAGGTCCCTTAACATTTACGACCATTAAAAATCCGACAGTGTCATCCCTGTATAGGATCTTCGTTTAACTTCTCATACTCAGGGAATTTGAGTGCCAGTAAAGTTACAGTGACAAGATAAATATAGGCATTTTTAGACCACTAGCTCTATTCTTTGGCAGATCTACTTGTTTCACCCTGCAAAGCGCAAACGCCCATAGCCATTTTTTTGGGAATTACTAGCTCTAAGCTCTTACACATTTCACTCCATGCTTGAATTTTATTGGCTAGTTTGTTCACAATCTTTGTGAGCTTGGACTTAAGCGAGTTCTATTACATTTGCATACAGAAAATCTCTCTGCACTAGTGCTGGATGCTTTTTTTGGCTGCTATAATCTCTTCATTTTCTCCTTCACATTTTTTCATGGGGATCAATAAACGCCTCTCTTTTTTGTATTTTGAAAAGTATAGCCGTGTGAAAGAAAGATTTCAAGTCCTACATCATTCCCTCTCTTTATCCTCTTATAAAATGCTATAATTTTTTGGAGAAATTGAATCTAGACGCTTCTTTTCCATTCTCTCTCCTTTACTCGTTTCACCCAATAAAAATGCCTACTTTCTGTCATTTGACCAATATTCAAGATTGCATGATGATGTTGCTGACTGGGTGCTCATTTATTGGTTTGGTAGCACTGTAGGCATTTAAATACAACATTATGCTATGATTGGGATCCAATGCTTTTTACCAAAGGTTAATCCAAACAGTGTAAAAAGTTGTATCTTGGAGAAAGACAAAATTGTCCATATCTCATCTGTGTCAGCACTTTTGTTTTGTGGCCTCTGAGAAAGCTAAGAAACCAATGTCCATAACATATAGGGTTTAGATGCCAGAGAGTACAGTGGAAAGTGGTGGCCAAAAAAATTAAAAAAAAAAAACTTTAGCCAATTATATTAAAAGAAATTTATAAATTAATCTAAATTATAAAATTATTTTTATTATAAAATAAATTTTAAATGTATTAATTTATAATTTTTTTTTATGTAATTTTTTTTTTTAATGTTTGTAAGTCATACTTCCACACTTTGATGGTGGGCCAAACCAATTTGTTCGATGTTAAGGGCTTCTGGCATAATAGGACTTGGGATGGACAAAAGTTTTTGAGATTTGAGCCAACTTTTGAAATTTGAGAGGTCTCGTGTGTTGTGCATGTCTTATCCTTTTAAGTTGTTGGCCTTTTTAACAGTCACTTTGGGAAAAAAAAAAAGAGAATTTGACTCTGTTTGGAGAAAGTTTTTTTTTTTTTTAACAGCAAGAAAAAAAAATAGCATATTTTTCAAAAATAATTTTACCCTTTTATTAGACTTTGTTCCATAACAAAAAAAATCCAGACAGATTTTAGAAACAAAACTTCTAAAAAGCCTTTTCATATCAAATAATTTTTTTCCCTTTTCAACCTACCCTACAACTTTCACGAACATAAAAAAAAAAAAAATACTTTCCTAAATATTTTCTCTTTCCAAAAATATTTCTCAGGAAAAAAACTAACAATTTTCTTTGATATAAGAAAATATTTCTGTTATCCACACAAGGCCTAGAGGCTAGAAGATAGGGGATCCGTCCTACTATGCCGAATTGTGCACAAAACTCAATGACTATTCTAACTTCAATCAAAACGTCTTTCAATTTGGGAAAAAAAAAAAAAAATCTATTTTTTCATCCAACAATTTGGTTGGATTTAAATGAAAAGTAAAAAACACAAAAATGAAAACATTTTTTATAAAAAATAAAAAAAAATACCACAGAAAATTATAATCATACAAATTTTTAATTTTACTTATCTTCGTTCTCAAATCCCAATACACAACATTTATTTAAAAACATACTCTAGTTTTTCTGTCTACTTTCACAAAATCCAGTAAACAATACCTCTAAAAAAAATTCTAAAACCAACATTGTCTAAAATATTCTGAACAAAGCATACCTCTAGTCATGTATCTTTAAGAAAATTTCTTTAACATTTTTGCAGTCTGTATAATGAATTATACAAACAAAATGCTAGAGTCACCGAATGTTGGGTCCTGAAAATTTTTTTTCTTTTTTCTTTTTATTTAGTGATTAAAGAAGTGTTTTTTTAATGATGTTGTGATTTTTTTTTTTAGAAAAGAAATGTTTAAGAATATAAATAAATGAATGAATAAAAATAAAAAAATATTTTTGTTCTTATTGGGATGGGTCTCGTGCTACATCTGCTCTTATACAAACATTGTCAACTTCTTGTTGAACGACTATGATATCTAACGATCTTTTTAACTAATAAATGAAAGATCATTGCAAATTATTGCTTGACGTTGAATTTATTAACTTATTAATAACTTTATTGCTGATTATCTCATCAAGAAATCTTTGATGGCTTCTACCATGGTGCAGGCAAAGCCACATGCAGACCAGATGTATTGTCTACCCTTCCACAATTTAAAAGAAATCACGTAATGCATAAAATAGAAGAAAATAACCCTCATAATGCTCAAAATTCTTATTTTTCCTGTAAGAAATATTTTCAAAAAACTGTCAAAATATTACTTTAGTGGTTAAATAGTGAACATAGGATGAGCTGCAGACTGAGATATCTTGAGTTTGATTTGACACTAGGAGCTCCCTTAAGTTACCTAATACACAGCTGCCTTGGGGAGAGTATGCATCATAAAACTTTTTTAGAATTTTTAAAAATATATGTAAATAGGGTTTTGCTAAGACATTTTTTTGTTCAAAATTTTTTAAAAAAGTACACTTATTTAAAGCTCAAAGCATTGGTCCTAATTCTTTTTGCAGTCTTGTTTGAATATAACAATATTTTTCTTCTTTTTCTTCTCATTCTTACACATTAGTCTTGCATCTGAAAATGGAGGTAAATCAATCAAAACATTTTCTGTCTTTTATATAAGAAAGATTTATTTTTGCAGCAGATGATTCTGTGAGAAGTGAAATCATACTGTATGAAGTGTTGAGATATATTTCAGGTTGCCATAGTCTTCTCTTAGAAAGGGACATTTCACTTGCATTTGATCCCATATAAAGCTATAAACTAAAAGTTAAAATACTTAAGAAGACAAAAATTTTTCAAATTTCAAACTCTCCATGTTGTTCTTGTTTAGTAGCTGTGTGGGTGAGCATCACTAGCATTTAGTAGTTATAAATCGTATAAATTCCAAAATGAAGTAAAAACCTATTTTTTCAAGATCTTTATGTTGATTAACTTGGTTTTGCTTTACAAAGTGAGGATAGAGTAGATCTCATGTCATATTAGAAGACCTAAAGAATAAAAGAACACTATATACAAAGTAACGTACATTTTCCATTTCAAAATCGTTTAAAGCTTATTTGGGAAATGATGGAAATTCTACTATTATCATGTTACTTGTCAGACAATGCAGATACCGGTAACTATGCTGCTTGGTCTTTTTGCAAGCAATGGATGTAAAATCATGAAATTCGTGTAAATCTGAAATTAGCAGAGAATCCTTAGATTTTGAACAAACTTAAGAATCTATATTTTCTTTTCTTCAATGTTTTATAAAATCAATCTATGTTTTGAAGTTTCAAAGACGTGCTTGCTTATGAATTTCTGGTTTTTAAGGTTGAGTTAGTAAACCTTGCTTTATTTTCTTAATTCAGTGCTGCAAGCACCAGTACAACCCCGACGACAACAACGCCATCATCCACCACCACACCCACAACTACAACCACCACGCCCACAACCACCAGTCCATACACAACAACGCCTTCCACTGGAGTGCTAGGAGGGATTGGTACTGGTGTAGGGCCGTCAGGAGCTGGCATTAATACAGATGAAAGTCATGGTGGGCTTAGACTCTTAGACACTACTTTCTTCTCTTTCTCTATGATCCTCTTTTTCACAGGCTGCATGGTTTGGTGGGGTTGAAGAGAGAGGAACCGTGATGGTGGTGGGGCAGGGTGGTCAGAGATGATGCTGGATTTCAGTGTCCAGAGGTGGGTATGCATGTGATTCTGCTGTTGTTCTGTAGCTGTTCATCTAAGGACAATCTTGCTAGGTTCTGTTTTTTTCTTCTTCCTGGGGTCAAAAGGTGGGCTTTTGATACCTTTGGTGGTATTATCGTGTTGCTAGTCGGACAATGGGACTCTCTCTCTCTGTGTACATCTAGAGGGTTGGTAATTTATTAATTTGATGAGAATTGGGCAACCCATGTTTCTATTTGGTACTGGAAAACTCTGTAAAATATCACTATGGAGTGTTCATTTCACTTTTATTTCTCTTCTAAATCGTTGTCATGCCTATTATCCTGGATGCCTCATTGTGAAGAGCATTCAACTTTTATATCTGAAAGTGTTAAAAGGACGTGTCCCATCACCGGTTGTGATTGCTCACCTGTAAATCATTAAGTGGGCAGCATGGTATGCTTGTGACCTTTCTGATGTTTAAGTCAGTAATGAGAAGTAATAATTTTAGAATGCATAAAATCAGAGGTTAAGGGTTACCTGTTGCTCTTATATATAGGCATGGAGAATATATGATGCATATTATAAACTGATTAACTTTGTACTATGCTCATCCATCATAAAATTTATCCCTGACGTATTGAAATCATCTAATCACACGTGGGCCATATCCATAACATGAGAATTTATTCATTCCTAATAGATCGGCAGTAGAGTCTTTACTAAGTCACACGACTCTTTTGAACCCTTTAGGAGTGATGGGCCTTGGGTCTCTAGTTTGGGCCAGACCAATATTAACTCCTCCAATTATCCTACTAATTTATCTTGCATGTAAGCGTGGTGAATTTATAATGAAGGAATTATAAATATTTTGCTTCACTCAGTTGAGAGCGCTTGAGACCCTAGATCACCCTACCGGTAATTTGGGACAACCTATGGGTTACCATGTTAGCCAATTTATTATTTTACTCGTCCTTTCTGCTTAACAAGAAGCGAGAATTTTAAACTTGGGGAAACTTGCATATGTTACCCAATAACCATCGTCTTGTTCTTCAATCTTTTCGCTTAGAGGCAAGTAATGATGATTTATATTTATTATCTTCATTTGTCTACTCTTTTTTATTTTTCATCTTCTTCACGATTTCTTCATTTCTTCTTTACGTTTTGGAAACTTCATTATCTCGACTTCTTTATCTGCGATCCCAATCTTCTGCATTTTTCCTTTTCATCTGCTTCTTTGTTACCCTCATGGCCCAACGAAATACATCTTGATCCCCTACTGTCCCAGAATCTTCTACCACTAAAGACGTCCCATACTTCAAAGGTTTCGAGTGTCACTCCACCCTCACTGTCAGAGACTTGTTGAGTCTATGCAACACCTACGAGATCCCAGACTCCATACTCCTAGAACTCCCTCGTCGCAGATGCGTCGATGAAGAAGAGCTCACTGATAAGGTTGCTCTTCTCATTTGTGCCCTAGCCCACGGTTTGCAATTTCATTTCTGTCACCCAATACACGACGTTCTTGATCTTCTTAGGCTAACCCATGCGCAACTTCATTCTCATGTGTGGCGGGTTTTTCTTTGTTCTTGTATTGTGTTTTGTTTGGTTTTGGAACTTGCTAGGGGAGAATACCCAGATTTAACCGCCTAAGAATTCTTGGCATTTTATTCTTTGAAAGCTCTTCGGGTAACATTTGCAGCTTTCGGATTAGGAAACAACAGTTGGTCCGTTTTGAAAGTCCTCACTCAAACACCAAATAATGGACGAGAAAGTTTTTCTTGGTCTCGAGTGCTGATTGAGAATTTCCCCATTTAGAGGCTATGTGTCGAAAATTTCCAATAAGGGCTACATGGGATAAAATTCCTGACGACAAAGGCCTAATGGTGGCTTTGGAACCTCTATCCGAACGAGAATAATCTCGTGTCGACATGGTTGCCACCTGGGCGAATGATCATGAAGACGACCTTTGGACTGAGTATCTCTTGATGCCTGCCAATATTGATCGTTTCTTGGAGATGTCTGACCACTCGAAGGTCAAAGGTTTGTCTTTTGCTAAGCAAGGCCATGGCGCCATCTCTCTCCACCAAGTCTCCCTCAGAGTCTACTCCAAAGGCTTCGAGGAAATGTTCCTGCCAGCCTACTTCTGATAAACCTTCTCTTGTAGCAAAGAGGGGGGTTGCACATGCAAACGACGACGCCGCCCTCGTGTCTAACCAACCTCAAGATACTTCTCCTTCTACCCCCAATCACTCACCAGCACACACACGCCTTCTCCAGGTCTTGATGATGTTGAGGGTTTGATGGGTCAAGCCTTTTCTGACTTAGCAATCGTGTTTGACTTTGATCTTCCTTCCCAATAATTTTATTCAGAGTCTAGCCCCACCTTCGAATTCCCTACATTTGAAAGCTCTGATTTGCCTAGGGAGGGCGGTGAGGTCAACGTTGATATGGACGCCGCCTTCTTATTGAGTCTTGCTGACCACCCATGAGGGAAATCAAGGTAGTGGAGATGGTGCCCCCTAGGTGATCGTGGTGTCTAGGGAGGCGAGAAGGGCGGTGATGTTCTTGTTTGTGAAGAAGTGGAAGAAGAAAGTAAAGGCAAATGTTCGACACCCTACTCTTTGCCTACTACCATCTTGGGGGGAGAAACCCCTCCACTCGACCCTGGGGCTGGTCGTTTCTATTCTCTCTTCCTCTTCTTCCTCTTTTAGAGATGACGCTGGGTATTCTTCCTTAGAGGAAGGTGTTCCTTTGGGTGGTCTCACGAGTGAGGACATCAGTCTTGGAGAGGTTGAACTTGCTTACACCCACAATGTTTCCCCGGTAGGAGATTTGGGTAAGGCCCCTAAGATTGGAGTAGACTCACAGGGGGTGCCTTCTGAGGCTTTCCCCCTTGGTCCTTATTATAGGCTTGAGGTGAGGTACGATGGGTAGGTACTTCCACCTCCTCTGGTCCTGCTAGAGAAGAGGTCGTTAGCAGCATGGCTAATCGGCTAAGGAATTTTCCTTCTGGGATATCTCCGACTCTACTCCTCTAATTTCTCTTCGCCATTTTTCCAAGAAGATTGTTTACCATTCTTGGGATTTATCTTTGTAGGGTGTCGATGATTTGGCGGCTTGGATCATGGCGTATCGTGCTGATTTCAAAGATGAAGTCCATTCTAGGCGTTTCTTATCTTTTTAAGCCAAGAAAGAAATTGAGAGATGAAAATGTTAGAGAGCGGAGTTGGAGATCCTACTTGAGCAAGAGGATGGCTATGACTTGGACATTCTTCACGATGAGGTTTTTCACCTTTGCGATGAACTCCGTCGTACCACGCAGGTGAGGGTCCGAGACAACTTATTAGGACTGTTGGAGTTAGAGCGTGATTCTGTTAAAGCTCAGCTTTCCCTTGCCTTGGGGGAGTTAGAGTTAGAGTGTGGTCGTGCTCGCTTTGACCTATTCGCCCTTCCGGAGGAACTCAATTTTGTCCGCCAAGAGTTATCTAGTTCTTAGTAGCACTGCATTGAACTCGAGGAGCAATTGGTGGCCTCAAAGGAGGGCAAGCGGCTAGTTAATCTTGACCTCTCTGAGGCGCGCGACGCTCTAGAAGAGTTGATCAAACGGCACGAGCAGCACAAGAAAGTTCGCGCCGATGTAGATGAAAAACAAAAGAAGCTTAACGAAATGTTTATTAACAAGGATAAATGATTGAAGGAAAAGACCCAACTGGTGAAGACATTGGAATCTGGCTTGGCAGTTGCGAGAGAGGAACTTGTCTACCTTCATCCTCAGAGGGCGTCGGCGCCTGGCATTAGGGATTGTGCTTTTGGTTATGGAATGGGGCCGACGTGCTTCGACCTAGATTGCATTTGTTGACCAATCCTCATACTAACTTGAGGCGTTTAGATTTGGGGATGTTCAAACCTGATGCAGCCTCGCGTCAATTTGTTGACGCCTTTGGTCGGGACACCATGCTCAATGTCTTCGACGATCCTCACCCACCTCCACCTTTCGGTTGTCCTAGTACTTAGCTTTCTGTAAATGATTCTCTCTCTACTACGCTTGTAACAACTTTTTGTAAACAATATACGTATTCTTGTATTTCCCTTTTGTAGTTGTGTACATTGGAAACATTAAGGCAGTTTTGACCTTTTCGTGCTTCCATTTGCTTTTATTTCATGAGGCTCTTTCTTTCTACTCTCTGTGTGGCTTGTTGTTATATTTTGTTGTTGTCGTCTTTCACGCTGCTTTCTTTTGAACTACGTATCTTTGCACTTGATGTTGATGTTTGATGATCATGATCTCCGCGCCCTTTTTACCCGGCACCACGAGTGTTTGTACTCGTCATTGCTGTTTAAGGGCGACGTGTAAGGGTGTAAGCGGTTTGGTTCGGTTCGGTTTTAGAGAAATTTTGAAACCAAACTGATATATATCAGTTTTGAAAATTTAAGAACCAATACACAGATCAATTCATCACTAAAATCGAAACTTTTGATTTTTCCAAATTCGGTCAAGTTCGGTCCCATTTTTTGGTTTACCATTTACACCTGTGACACTATATATGTTTAATATTATAATTTTTTTAACACTAAACTTAATTGTGAGAATTTAGTATTTATTATTAACAATTACTAATTCTTTAATGTTCAATTATAATAGTATAATATAAGTAGTGTCTAACTTATTAGTGAGATTAATAAACTTGAATAATAAGATTAAAATAGTATAATTAGTGTCTAATTATACTAGTATATAGGCTTGAATAATAAGATTAGAATTTCACATTATATTAATTAGAAATGTTGCATAAATATATATATATATATATAATAATTATATAATATAAAAAAATTAAAAATATATATGTACCGGTTCGGTTCGGTTCGGTTTAAATCGGTTTTCAAAATATGAAAAGCGGTACTGCACCGGTCCATTTCATCCGATTTTTCAATTTTTTCTGACACCCCTAGCGGCGAGATATGATGACCTTCACGTCCTTTTTACTTGACACCGCAAGGTTTATTACTCGTCATTGGTGTTTAAGGGCAACGTGATTTGATGACCTCCGCGCCCTTTTTTCTTGGCACTGTGAGTCTTTGTAGTTGTCATTGATGTTTAAAGGCGGCATGGTATGATGACCTCTGCACCCTTTTTACTTGGTACACTCCTCAACCTAGGGCTGTACTTTTTGCAATACCATAAAGAAAGGGAGGCATTTGTCCGTGGATCTGAATACGAACCTGTTCAAGGTTGCTATTCTCCCCGTAGCCGTTGCGTGGCATTTAGGCTCTTTGGTGGTTTCATGTTCATGATTGCTTCAATCTTTTATGGGGAGGCTTCAATTCCTCTATTTGACACTATGAACTCCAGAAACTTGCCCGATCCTACTCCAAATGCACACTTCGATGAGTTCAGCTTCATTTTATACTGTCGTAATAGCTTCTCTTAGGTCGGCCAGATGTTGGGCGGACTCTTTGCTTTTAATTAACAAATCATCCACATAACCTTCCATGGTCCGCCCTATTTGGTTTTTAAACATTAAGTTGACTAGCCTATGGTAGGTTGCCCCTGTGTTCTTTAGGCCAAATGGCATGACTTGGTAGCAATACAACCTAAGGCCTGAGTAGGCGTCCATGAAGGTCAACAGCTGGTGCCCTACAGTGACGTCTACGATGACATTGATTTCATGGTAGAGGGAAATTGTCTTTTGAGCATGTTTTATTTAGGTCGGTGAAGTCCATGCATATTCTCCACTTCTTGTTTGCTTTTTTTTATTAGGACAACATTTGACAGTCATTCAGGGTAAAAGGCTTCCTTGATGAAACCCGCAGCAAGCAGGCGTTCTACTTCCTCAGTGATGACTGTGTATTTCTTTGTGCTGAACGATCTTCTTTTTTTACGTACCTTCTTGTGCATGGGATCCACGCATAGTCGGTGCTCAATAATGATGTTGTCAATTTTGGGTATATTTTCGTGGCTCCATGTGAACACATCTTAGTGCTCTACTAACAGTTGCTTTAGGGCCTCTCGGTCTTCTGGGGGGATCCTAGTTCCAATTCGTGTCGTTGCGTTGAGGTAATTTGGGTACAACGGTACGATCTCCAAGGGCTCATTCGCCTCTGCTTGCTGTAGGTTTTGCTCATCCCACCTTTACGCTCTTGTCCAAAATGACTGTGGGGGGTGGGGGCAACGTGCTTTGATTTTCCTCCTGGGTTGCCTGGTCATCGCCGCCTCTAATAGTGCATACTTCTCCCCCTTCGCTTCTCAGTTCCTGCACGTAACACTCTCGTGCTAGGGCTTGTTCTCCTTGAGCTTCCCCCACTCTGCCTTTGATTGGGAACTTCATCTTAAGATGGTACATCGACGTAACTGCCCTAAGACTGTTCAATGTCGGTCGCCCTAGTATAGCATTATATGATGAGGGCGCCTTCACAACTAAGAAATCGGTCATGGTGGTTGCAGTACGCGCCCTTTTTCCTGCCATGACAGGGAGGGTAATGACGTCCACCGGTTGGATCAAATCTCTAGAGAAGCCCTTCAATTGTGTGCGCGAGGGTCTTAACTTAGTAGCATCTATACCCATCTTTACGAAAGCCTAGGGGGGCCCTGTCCCTATCATTATTTTGAGGCGCCCTATCCCTTTCATTATTATGGGTGTCCTTCATTGGTGGGCGCCGTCTATCTGGGCTGCTGCTTCTTCAGGGATTGTGTGATGCCCCCATATGATATGGATAAGGGTAGGTGGTGTATGAAATTTCACATTGCTTGAGAATGAGAAATTCTTACTCTTTATAAAGTTCCAATGGAGCTCCAATTGTATCATTGACTAGTACTTTTGGAGTATAGGCCATGTGGTTTGGGTTTTCCATTGAAGCGTTACAAATGGTATTAGAGTCTATCCTAACAAAAAATGTGGGACTTGAGCTGTGCCACCTACAATGGACAGCCGACGAGGACGTCGGGAATTTAAGAGGGTAGATTGTGATACCCCCATATGATATGGATAAGGGTAGGTGGTGTATGGGATCTCACATTGCTTGGGAATGAGAAGTTCTTACTCTTTATAAGGTTCCAATGTGACTCCAATTGTATCATTGACTAGTCCTTTTGGAGTATAGACCATGTGGTTTGGGCTTTCCATTGAGGTGTTACAAATTGTATCATTTCTCAAATCGTTGTTTGGATTTTGCTCGCTCCACAACCATTCGCTCTAGCTCCCCGGTGCCCGCCAATTTGATCACTCTTTTGTTCATGGTTGTGCAGTCCTCTATCCAGTGTGAGCTTGTTTGATGAAATTTGTAGTAGCGCCGCCGGTTCTAGGCTGGCAGTGTTCTCTTTCTGACTCCTATTTTTCATGTACGCTCAAATTATTGTGGATGAGTTGGGTACTATGCTCTTGTCGCTTTTCATGCCTCATATTTTGGTGGTTCAATGCAGCTTTTTTGTCTCCCGTATTGCTTTTGCATTCCAACTTCAGCTCCCATTTTCTTGGCTTTACAATAGCCTGCAATGTATCTTTGGCGTTGAAGAAGTCGTCCGCCCTATCCATGAACTCCCCCAGGGTCGAGGGGGTCTTTCTTGCCAATTCAGCCATGAACGGGCTGCATGGCCAGATTTTGCCTAACAAGGCGGCCAAGGTTATCTTTCATCTTGGTCGTCTATTGTCAACCTTTCTTTATTAAAGCAGGTAAGGTATGCCTTTAGGCTCTCTTCTTCCTTCTACTTGACGGTCAGGAGGTACGCTGTTGGGCACCTACGTCTCCTGCTAGATTCTTAGCAATGCTTTGTTTGTAGCCTCTGCATTCCCAAGTGGAGGGTTCCAAACCATCCTCTTACCACTCTCCTCAGAGTTAAGGAAAAAGATCGGTAGATGATTTCACCTAGGACAACCGTGGAGTGTTATATGCGCCTTGAAGTTCTGCAGGTGATCTACTGGGTCCTTAGACCCATTATACATCTCTATCTGGGGCGATTTGAACTTCGTTGGGAATGGCACAACCATTACTTCCGCACTATAAGGCAAATTTGTGGGGCTCAGCAGTTGTTCCATCGAGGAAGATCCTCCCATCTTCTTCACCATCTCCTCATATTTGTCGGCGAGACTACTTAACTCGTCATGCAGCTTCTTTTTTTCCACATCTTCTACATTCACTACCCCGTTGCTATGTGCTTCTCCTTCTCCCTGTTCGATGTGGTTGGGTATGGTAGCATCATCGAGCTCAATGTTGCAGCGCTTTAGTTTCTCATTCTCTTTCCTTAGGTTTTCCATGGCGTCTAATGCCATCTTCACCTTTTCTTCAGTTGCTACTAACCGTGTTTCCATGTCTGCGGGTGCTACTTCCAGTTCACGAGTTGCTTGAGAATGGGGGAACCACGTTGAAGTCCAATGAAAAATTGAAATCATAGATTACAGGATCCCACAGAAGATGCCACTATAAAGGACGTGTCCCAGCACCAGTCGTGATCGCTCACCTGCAAATCGTTGAATGGGCAGCACGGTGTGCCTGTGACCTCTCTGATACTTAAGTCAGTAATGAGAAATAATAATTCCAGAATGCATAGAATCAAAGAGATCAAGGGTTACCTGTTGCTCCTATATATAGGCATGAAGAATATATGATGAGTATTATAAACTGATTAGTTTTGTACTATGCTCAGCCATCATAAGATTTATCCTTGATGTATTAGAATCACCTAATCACATGTGGTCCATATCCATAATGTGAGATTTATCCCTTCCTAATAGATCGGCGGCTGGGTTCTTGTTTAGTCACACGACTCCTTTGAGTCCTTCAGAGATGATGGACCCTGGGCCCCGGGGCCCCAATTTGGGTCAGACCAATATTAACTCCTCCAGAAAGTTTCATTTCATGACTGTACTTAATTTAATAGCGACCTAGCATGTCATTGTGAACAATTATGTGTTATCTTAGGATCTGGGATTATGTTGTGTACCATAATAGATGTACGAGGTGCAGGATTTAGACGCTTTAGAGGCCTGGTTACATCATATTGTTGATTGAAATTGTTCCAAATTCTTGTGGATTATAAACAACTTGGCAACAATTGTTTCAGCAACCTAAAGTCCTAACAGCAGCTAAAATATTACCTTGCTGGGAAAGAGTTGGATCATGGATGTGAAACTGAGTTATCTCGGTTGGTATTGGTCATTTTGGGTTGGATTAGAGGTGGGAAGCTGCTTTGTGAAGGATAAAATGTGGGGCATGTGAGCTTTTTGTCACTTGCTTTGTCTTGACATTGGTGGTGATAATTTGTCAGATCTGCAGAGGATGTATCGCGTGACAGTTCACTCCACAAGAAATATTCTCCTAAAGCCATAAAAATGTTGATTGCAATCCATCGCCATAAGTACATGATTTTGGAAATCACTAAGCATGTAGCAACTTAATAAAATGCAAGCCTAGGTTGCTACCAATTAACATGTGGTATTCTCAATTTGTCATAGGATTAAGGATTAAAATTGATGTTTAATTACAAATGTTTTGGGCCACATAGGCGAGAGGAGATTCCTCGTAAAAAGGCCGAAAACAGCACTTCTTATTGGCACTCAAACACATCAAGTGTAAGCAGCATGAAACAGGTGCTCGACAGAGGAGAGAAAAAAGGAAAGGAATACCATAGAGATCCCACATATAAGAGTAATGTTAGATACAGTTGTGAAGTACGTAAGTGTCGTGTAATTTTTTAAAAAAATAGTGGGATCTATTATTGAAAAGTTAATTTTATTTTATGCGAATCTCGTATTTATTCATTTTTTTAAAAGAATTGCATAATACTTACGCTCTTCATGACTGTAAATATTATTTATCTATACGAAAACTAGTAACAAAAACTAAAAGGATAGCATTTCTCCTCACATGAAAGACAGTAAACCTTCCTTCTCTCTCCCAAATAGTTGTTAGCAGTGGCGGAACCATCAATTTATTTTAGGGAGACAACTTTTTTATCGTGTAAGACATTTATGTAAAATAAAAATAAAAAAAGATTACAAATTTAGAAAACATAATTATATAAAATTTGATCTCGATAATTTGATACATATGCGTAAAAATAAAATTCTAAAAACAAAACCTAATATACATTTCAGATTTATAATGATATAATTTCATGGAATAATATTCATCAATTATTATTTCTGTAATGAAATATTTAGAATTCATTTTTTTCATAAAATCTATCAAGGGACCTTTTAGAAGGCAATCTTACATTCTAGTGTGTAATATAGTTTATTAAATTTAATGTAAAATTTAGATATTTTGGTATCACATTAAACATATAATAATAGAATTGAAATCTTAAATAATTTTTTTTCTTGCTCAATGAATTCTAGAGGACAAAACCTCATAACTAGTTTTTATATAGATCATCAACTTTAAATGATTTTTTTTTGTATTTTTATTTTGGATTTCATATTAAGAATCTTAATATTGTATAATAAAAAACTTTAGGATCCATATTAATAAATTTATTATTTCTCCTAAACTTAGTTTAAATTAATCTTAGTGAGGCCACATCCTTGAAAAAAAAAATATATAGAGATTATACAAAATTTTAGGATTATAAGAAAAAATTAGAGAAAGACATTTCTAGATATATAGAGATTTTAGAAAATTTTAAAGAGCATATAGAGATTATAACTTTTTTGAGTGTCATTCTCTATGTCTATAGAATTAGAAATAACATACAGGAGAATTTTGAAATTTCAAAACAATTTGGGGAGGCAATGGGCCTTCAGCCCAACGTGGCTCCACATTTTAGTGGAGTGGGAGGCCATGTTTGGTGGCTGTGTCTCATGCACGTGTCTGAAGAATCTGACTTGGAGATGTCATTCACATTGTCACTTTTCGAAAGACACGACATCACTTCCATGACTGAACTATGAATCGTGCTAGCATGAGACGGCTCCGACAAGACAAAAAAAAAAAAAAGGTTTTTTCTTTTATTGCTTTTGGTTTTTTTTCATTCATTTTTTTATACTCTTAAATATATTTTTTTAAAATTTTACAACATCACTAAAAAATATTTACTTAATTATTAAATAAATAAATAAAAATATTTTTTATCGGGATCCGACTCTGGATAACAATAGTATTTCTACTAAACTATTAAGGTGGTGGACAAGAGTTCTATTATAAATTTTCAGCAACAATTCTTCTATAGACAACCGTCATGAGAAACTCCCTCGACATCAGTTGACGTGATAGTATGCCACGTTAGTCGATATTTAAAAAAAAAAAATACAACCAGATTGAAGCTGAGAAAATAGTAAAGACAGGTTACAAATCACAACCAAACTCAAAATCATAACTCGTTAAAGATTTCAAAAGGTTGCTCTATGTTTGTCACTGTGGCACCCATTATTTCTTTACCACCAAAGCTCACAAATGTACTCCTGGTAGCAGTTGTTTTGGAGCAAACCGAGTGGGTCTTCCAACTTGCTGCAGATGGTGTACAGAGCTAAATGTTACTTTTCATTTCTTCCAACTTCCAACTTGTTTTGGAGCAAATCGAGTGGGTCTTCCAACTTAGAATCGCAATTTGGTACTTTTCATTTCTTTATTCCTTCCTCTTCTAGGTTCGTTTGTACTCAGAAAACAATCTAAACATTTCAAGGGTTTCGATTTTTTTTTTGCACGAACACTATATTTCAGATAAATTGGGATCGTTTGGCTATGGAAAAATCTCCAAAAATACCTTCAAGCTGAATGCATAGAACGGATCTTCGTGAAGCTTTTTTGATGTACTTTTTTCACATAACTACCATGCGAAGAAGAAGACTCTAGTTCTCTAGTAGAGGAAGGGATGGAAGGGCCGGACTCTGGTTCGAGGCAAAGGAAGGGAGGGAGGGGGGTCTTCGTCTTCATTGGGAGATCAAACTGAGGGAGGGAGAGTAAGAATCTTGGGGAAGAAGAAGGGGGCACCTCTGTGCTTGGGGGGGAGGGGGAAGGGAAGAAATCGAGGAGTAAGATGGTAGAAAAAAATTAATATATATATATAGAGAGAGAGAGAGAGAGAAACGAAAAGGAGAAAGGTAGGAAAAATTTTTTATCAAAATGAGCGTTCGGTTAAGCTGGGGTTCCCCAACCCGATTGCAAGTAGAGTTTCTCATTAAGCAATTGGAAGATCAATGGGCATCCACATGGTATTAAGTTTTCTTAAATACTGACTCAAGAGTTTGAACTCTAGAGTTCTGTTTCCTTATATAGTTACACAATGTGGGCTGCACTTGCTTTTTAGATCCGCTTATCTAATAATTTTTTATCTACTTGTCTATAGTAATTTTTTTTTATACATTGGAGGAGGGAGGTCGAACCCATGATTTCCATTTTGAAAATGTAGGTCTTGTGTCATCATGTCATTGGCTACAATTGTATTTTTTTTTATTTGTTAAAAAAGAGTGAAATGGGTTATCACATTTGTAAATGAGCCAGTCTATTCGATAGCGCGCTCGATACCCATCCGATTAAACTCAAATCGAACTCGATTCGTGGAAAAAAAGGCTCACTCGTGAAAGTTGATACCCGACTAAACTCGACTTGACTCGGCTAAAACTCGTTAAGGCCCGCTCGTTTATGTCCAAGTCGATTCGTTAGCTTGACTCGATTAAAACTCATTCATATATTGATATATATATATATACACCTATGTATATATACATATATATGTATGTATTAGCTAATAATATAAGTGTAGCACTTTTAAAATTAAATATATGATATGTAACCTAATTACTTATGCCTAGTGACTTATGCTTATATATTGAATATGTTTCTATATTTTATATTTTGTACAATAGTTAGTCGACAAGATTTAATAATTTTATATACTAGCATGTGGGAACCATATATAAAATAGATATATGCTATCATATTATGTGAATGTATTAATAATTACCTATATATTGTTATTATGGATACATATCAACTAGTTATATATTAGTTATTTATAAAGTTTTAAAATCTTATAATTCAATAGATGTTCTACTTGTTAGTTCTACAAATTCAATATTAGATTTTTTATTTATCTAATTAATAAGTATTAAATCTTATTCAAAAAATAAAAAAAATAAACAAGCTCGAGTTGGGAGTTTAGTTTATTGAACCAAGCTTAAACAAAGATTAAATAAAAATCTCAAACTCGAATTTTTTCAATCAAGCCGAGTTCGGCAAGCCAAAGACCAATTTGACTCAGCTCGATGACAACCCTAATCATCTTAGTTGAAAATGACTTTTTTCCCTTTCTAGTTAATAATTGTATTGCAGAAAATTTTATTTTTATACTTTTTTATTGACACACTAAATACATCAATGATGTTAAAGCATGAAAATATTAGTTGGTATGAAACTTATTAATGTTTTGAATTTTCTACGACCAATATGATTTCACAAAAAACAATGGATTTATGCATAGAATTGTATGTAACATAACTCTTGTACTGTATAGCAATGTCATTGTCTTATTCTATTTTGTGTTTCTTTCTCCATGATCTGATTTAGTAGTGCCATTTTATGTGAAATGTTTATTTGGGTATTTATTGGTTCAAGTCTGCTTGACAGTGATAGAAGTATATTTTTCTGTTTCTTTTTTGGTGAATCTGGTTGAAGTAGGTATCTACTCTTTATATAAAAAGAGAGTTGCCATTTTTTCCCTTAACATCAATAGTCGTAATTTATCTATCTTTTATATATATATATATATATATATATATATATATAAATGTATGTATGTATGTATGTATGTATATCAAACAGTTACAAGATAAAAGAGTTTAAAGGGCGGGCCCCAACAATCATCCCCAAACCAACTAATACAACATGAAAAAAGAGAAAAAAAAAAAAAAAAAGAGTATAACTTGCATCTGATTTCTCTCATTAGCATTTTGAGAATATTGGGATTTAGCCAATCTATCACCTTTCATAATAGGTCCTTTCCCTAGAGAACAATCCTATATATTAAACCCATTGAAAAGACGTTCCAAGAGTACCACTAAATCTCTCACGAACAATGTGTATACCTAATACATAAATGCTTCACTAAGATCCTTTATGTCAAAATAAGAAGACAACATATGCTTTGTCTCAAACAAGAGCTCAGTGTCATTTGCTGCAAGTAATGTATCATATATATATATATATATAAATATTGCACGAGAGAAAACATATTTACTCTCACTGAGCTTCAAATATTTACTTTGATCAACAACATTATCTTTAGAAAAAACACACACAAAAGCTGACAATCTCATCAAACTTCAAGTACCACTATCTTGATGTTTGTTTAAACCCATAAAAAATTACTTTTTTTAGTTTGCACACTATATGTTCCATCTCATTTGTTATCATTAAAATCTACAAGTGGATATGGAGTTATATATTGCTTGAAATATCAACAATCTCCTTTTTTTTTTTTTTTTTTTTTTATGATAACAAACACTTAGTAAAATGATGTTATACGCTGTAATGTTTGAACTTCCCCTGAGAATGTTCATTAGTAATGCTCATATATAAAGTTTCTCCACAGTAGAGCCTTGCTCAGTGAGTTGAGCAAACGTATCTACCCTCAAAGCTAAATCCAAGTTCATGACAACTAAATTGATATTAAGAGACTTGTATCAATCTTCCTACTTGGTTCCAGTTTGCATCTTGATGGCAAATAATTATAAAGGCATAGTAAGGTTGCCAAAACCTGAGGATAACACAAGATTTATTATGCATACATGAGAAGTATGCATCCATAAATATCATCGTAATGAAATAATAATTTCTATTTCAAACATAATTCCCAAAAGCTGAGGATAGCACAAAATCTATTATGCATACACAAGAAGTATGCACCCATAAATATCCTCATAATGAAAATATAATTTTGGTTAATTAAGGCTCAATTAATTTTGATTTTGCTAATTAATTTTCTGCTAATTAAGATTGTTTAGCTTAGTCGATTTCTTGATTGTTTAACTTCAATTTGTTAGATTTAGTTGTTAATTTTGAGTCTTACAATTAGTTTGGTAATTTTCGTTGGTTAGTAGGTGGGTAATTTAGATTTAATTTTTTGTTTTGCCTCATTAGTTGGATGATGTTTGATTAGTTAGCTTATTTTATAATTTGGTGTTTAACTAGTTTCGGACTTAATGTTTAATGTGATGTTAATTAAATTAGTCTAGTAATTTGATTCTTGGTTAATTAATTTCAGCGAGTTGAGTTGAGTTTAGTTATTAGTTTACTAATTTGCATCTTGGTCTTTTACTTTTCTTGCAACACTTAAAAATTCAAAATTATGAATCTAGTCCACGTCTAGTGCTCTTTTCGTTTTTGTTGCACTCTTCCATTCATTGCACATATCACCACTTTTATTTTCTGTTCGTGAATATTTTTATCATTTTACACGAGTTTGATTTTAAGCAATTTTTCCCAAGGAGATGCTCTAGAACTTTTATTCCTAATTATTACGGGACACCCTCTTGCACTTGGGACAGCTTTTATGCTGCTCATTTTTTAGTTAGTCAAAGATGCAATTCCCCACCTCATCTGGAGTTGGCAAAGTCAAAGGCGAGCAAGTACTTGCTCAGGAGTGCTACGCTCAAGAATTGAGAAGTGGGGGACAGGAACTGCAGACGTTTGAGGAGATGGTCGGTGTTGTGGGGCCCCTGCCTCTACCTAGCCTAAACTAGCAAGATGAAGGAGTCCGAGATGAATAGACCCTCCAGTAAGTAGAGCCAAATGAGCCCTTGGAGCTGGTTCACGTGGACCCCGCATAACCAGAGCACACTGTACAAATTAGGACCAGGATGGGTCCCGAGATGAGAGAATCAATGAGGTAACTCCTAGTCGAACATCGAAACGTGTTCGCCTGGAACCATGAGGAGATGCTGGGGATCGACAATGCGGTCATCAAACATCGCCTATGTGTGGACCCTGAGGACAAAAAGGTTTGACAAAAGTGCAGGAGCTTCAACACTAAGAAGTATGCTGCCATAGCTGAAGAAGCTAATCGCCTCCTGGCAGCGGGGCTTATTAGGGAGGCCCATTACCCTGAGTGGCTATACAGTGTTGTGTTGGTGAAGAAACCAAACAGCAAGTGGAGAATGTTCATCGACTTCACTGACTTAAATAAGGCCTGGCTAAAGGGCAGCTTTCTGTTACCTTGCATTGACTTGATTGTTGATTCCATTGTGGGTCATCGTCTACTCAGCTTCATGGATGCTTACTTGGGGTACAACAAAATCCAAATGAGTCCGGATGATGAAGAAAAAACTGCGTTTATCACCAACCGATGACTTTATTTTCACTGAGCCATGCCTTTTGGCCTGAAAAATGCGGGGGCGACTTACCAACGATTGGTCAACCGAATGTTCAAAAGTCAGGTTGGTCGCAATATGGAGGTATAAGTAGACGACTTGCTAGTTAAGAGCAAAGAACCTGAGCAGCACTTAGCTTATTTGCGAGAGACCTTCATGGTCCTCTAACGGTACTAAATGAAACTCAACTCGTTGAAATGCGCATTTGGAGTGGAGTCGGGAAAGTTCATGAGCTTCATTATATCTAAGCAGGGAATTGAAGTCAATCCATGATGGTGCTCACAAACACTCCTCTCAAGAATGCCTTACAGATACCAGACACCTCAGGCAGTTTGCTGAACTGAGCCATCAAATTGAGTGAGTTCGACATTGAATATTCCCCTTGCAAGTCGATAAAGGGGCAGGTGCTGACGGACTTTGTGGGTGAGTTCATGGGTTTCCCAGAAGAAGTGCCGATAGCACCAATAGAAAAGCCCTGGCAGGTCTACTTCGATGGCTTGTCCTGCTGGGCTGGCAGGGGGTAGGAATGCACATCGTCACGAAGGCCAGCGAAGAACACAACTATATGATCAAACTCACCTTTAAGACAACCAACAATGAAGCTGAGTATGAAGCACTGCTAGCCGGACTAGCAATAGCCAAAGCATTGGGAGCGACAGAAGTGGAAATCAGGGCAGACTCCTAAGTAGTCGTCAGCGTGGTATGAGGCGAGTTCGCCACTAAAGGTATAAAACTGAAAAAATACCTTCAATTGGTGGGAGAGGAGCGCGACTTCTTCTGCGACTTTCACATCCAGCAAATACTGAGGGGAGAGAACTGGGGGTCGGATAAGCTGGCGCGAATGGCCTCAAGACGAGAAGATTCAGGCCTACCAGAAAACACAGTAACTCGAACAATGGACTTACCTACCATAGGGATCGAGGTCTCAGTCATTGCCCTTGAAACACCAGAGTGGGCGTCAGACATAATGAAATGCCTCAACATTAATGAGTTGCCAAGCGACCGGGAAGAGGCTTGGAATATCAGGAATTGAATGGCACGCTTCACGATAATAGATGGAGTCTTGTAAAAAGGGGCTTCTCTAAACCACTCTTAAGATGCGTCTAACAAGTTGAGACCTAGTATATACTGGCCGAAGTACACGAAGGAGTCTGCAGTAGCCATTCGGGAGGTAGAATGCTAGTCGCGAGGGTAATGAGGGTGGGGTACTACTGGCCCCACGCCCTTAGAAATGCCAAAGCATTCATGAGAATATGCTTGAAGCGCCAAGTGCACGTGCCCGTCTCGTACTGTCCACCAGAGGAGCTGACGTCCATCATGTCCCCACGGCCGTTCACACAGTGGGGATTGGGTCTGGTTGGACCACTTTCTCCAGGCAAAGGGGGACTAAGGTCCGTAGTTGTCGCGGTCGACTACTTTACCGAATGGGTTGAAGCGGAAGCTCTGGCAACTATTGCTGCTGCAGCTATCATATGGTTCATGTGGAAGTTCGTGGTCTGCCGCTTCGGCATTCCTCAGGGCATCATACAAAAAAGGGCCGACAATTAGACTCCTTTCATTACCAATAATGGTGTGCGGAACCCGGAATCAAGTTCAAATACTCTTCTCCTGGCCATCTGCAATCCAACGGACAAGTCGATGCAACCAACAAAACCCCGATGGGAACCCTAAAGAAAAAGCTGAAATAAGAAATGGACTTGCTGGAAGAGAGAAGAGAGGAAGCTGAGATCTAAAAGGAAAGCAACAAGAGGAAAGCTGAGCGATACTCCAACAAGTGGGTCAGGCCTAGATCCTTCGATGAAGGCGACTTGGTGTTGAAACAAACTGGGGTCACGATGCAAGAAGAAGGGAAGTTGGGACCATGATGTGAGGGACCTTTCATGGTAATAGTCAGCAACTGGCCAGAGTCATACTGCCTGAAGGACAAGAAAGGGAAAGAGCTCCCTCACCCTTGGAATGCCGAGCACTTGAAGAAGTATTTCCCCTGAAGATTGTAATTCAGCAATGCGTGTGTAAAAGGAAAATTATAAAAGTGAGTGCAATTGACCAAATTATGAAAGTGAATGCGCATTTCTCTCAAGCTATCCCCCCCCCCCCCCCCGAGTAAATAACTAAGTCGAGACCCTAGACATACTAACATTTGTGCAACCAAGCCGAGTCCCTAAACTCGTCGCAAAGTCAGGCCATACACAAGTCCTCGACCTTGCCCAGACGACTCGTAAGACATAAATCCCTTGACTTGTAGACCTTCGTGCAACCAAGCCGAGTCCTTAAACTCGCCTTGAAATCAAGCTGGGCACAAGTCCTCTGACTTGCCCAGAAGGCCCATCGGACAGAAGTTCCTTGACTTGCCAACCAAATCGAGTCCCTTGATTAGCCGCGAAGTAAAGCTGGGCACACGACCAAAGGCTTGCCCAGACGGCATCAAGTCCTTCAACTTGCAGACCTTTGTGCAACCAAGTCAAGTCCTTTGACTCACCATGAAGTCGAGCCGGGCACAAGTCCCCAGATTTGCCCAAACGACTCGTCAGACATAAGTCCCTTGACTTGCTGATAACTAACGAGGTTCGAATTGAGCATGAGTCACATGAATTTTCTGCCCTCATGTTCATAAAGCCAAAAAGGACCAAACCAACAATCAAATCTAGAGCAAAGGTAAATGAGCAAAAAATAGACAAAGAAAGACCAAGGAAAGCTAGAAAACAGGCAATGTACTTATTATTCGGTACAAGTGTCACTTGCAAAAACATTATTATTATTACAAGTATTCACAAACTGAAAGTAGGGAAGTTACGAGAGATTCCTAAGATTGAGGCGCTTAGGGGGATCTAGAAAGGCGGCAGGTACCAAGTCTTTGCCCAAGGTCCTAACAAAGTGAAAAACTGCGAGTTAGGCTCCAGGGAAGCTAGGTCGAGAGCCTTCAGATCAGCTCCTGGGTTTTGCAAAAAGTGGTCTTTCAGCCTCTCAAGGCCCTCCTTATAGGTGTAGCCTCAGGCTAAGTCCCATATGCCTCTCTTTAACTGGGAAGAGGTGTCCTCCCATCGAGCCTTTTGGGCTTGGATTTGAAGGTCCTAGGACTAGATTGCGTCACACGCCATAGCTAGCTCGAACTCCATAGCCTTAATCTAGGCAGCGTGCTTCTTCAGGGCCTCCCTCTTGTTCTGCATCGACTTGATCAACTCAGTATACCTACCGGTTAGCCTGCTATGCTGCCTGACGTCTATGTTGTGTTGCTTGACCAATCGTGCCTTCTCCCCGCGAAGGGCATTAAGGGATCACTTGACTTCCACCAACTCATCTTCGTGTTGGTCCATCTAATTTTGAAACTAGTGCCTCTCTTCCTTCAAGAACTTGGCCTCCAGAAGAGAATGTACAACCTCATCCGGTGACTTAGCCAAATTATCTGTGAGGAAGGCCACCTCCGGGCAAGCTTTAGCCAACTTACACTTCCGTCGCTTTTAGCTGGCCTCCAGCTCAGTTATATTCTCCATCATGACATCTTTCTCATGGGACGCCTCCTCCACTTCTTGTTTCGCCTTGCGGACCTCTAGGCAAGCAAAGAGGATTAGAGACCTGAGCAGCTAAACCGTTTCCTATAGCTCCCCCCTTTCCTCCATAATCAGGCCAGCCAACCGGTTAGCTCCCTGGAAAACACACAAGGATAAGGACAAAAGCCAAGGGAAACCAACCAAGAAAGATAGACTAAGTCTCGTGCAAGTACCTGCAAAAACAGTCTCCTTAACGTTTTGGCCTCGCATTTGATGGTTTTAGCCCGTGCGGCGTCAAAACCTTGGATGGCTCTTCCCCAGCGGACATAAACGGGCCAATTCCACCCAATTGCTAAGAAGGGTCAAAGACCTGCGGGGTGGACACCTGGGAAGGGCCAACACCACTAGAACCCAATGTTTTGAATACCGTACCGGACGCTGTACCAGTCAAGACATTGGAATGAAATATTTCGATACCGGTACCGTTTCGGGATAGCGTTTCGAGATAACATTTCGAAATAGTCGATATATAAATAAATTATATATAAAATTATATTCCAAAATAATAGTCGATATATAAATAAATTATATTCCAAAATAATAGTCTATATATAAATAAATTACATATAAATACATATATATATATAAATTATAAATAGTCTAGTCTGAATTGGTGGTTAAAAAATAAGCTTGTAGTTTGAAAAAATGAAAAAAAAAAAACACTGGCCGAAATTGAGGCCTGTACGTCCGGTACCAGCCGGTACGAAATAGATATAGTACCGGGGGTACAAAAAATTTCGGCCGTACCGGCCAGTACGGTATGAAATTCACAACTATGTTAGAACCTCCTGCAACCGTCTGCCCTTCACCTGAAACAAGCCTGAGCTCTAATGTCTCCTTGAATTTCCTCAGAGGATCATCTCTAGAAACTTCCCCTTCCAGGTCCCCCGCCTAAAAAATTATGGTCTCCACCAAGGGAGGTTCTGACATCCTGAGTTAAGTCCCTTCACACTCGGGTTGCACGAGAGATCCCCTCAAGCCAAGAGCCTCTTGTGCTGTCTCTTGCTCGTGCACTACAGTTTCTCCTGCCTCTAGATTGGTTTCGTCCTCCTCGCGGTTGAGGGGTGCCTTGAGTGTGGGCTCCTCGAAGGCAAAAAATGAGGTAACCTCGGGTTCGGAGGTCTGGCTAAAGGGCAACAAAGGTATGAAAACTCTGTCGTCACTGAGATCAACAACAAGAGGGTGTCTTGGGTTGTCTTCATTATGGCCTGGACTCGCACCTGCCGCGTTGAAAGCGACGGCGACAGAAGCATCTGCCAGGAACTGGGTGGGAACAAACTGAGATGTCTCGACAACATCTTCGAAGGGAACCACCGATGCCAGAACCCTTCTCGAGGCAGGGTTAAGAAATGCCTCGAAGAAAGCCATACGGAAACCGGCCTCATCTTTGTCCAATTCGCCCCCGGGATTGACTGGCGAGGTAGGAGTCGTGACGATTACCTGAGAAGTCGTCGCTTGAGAATTCGGTGGAGTGGAGATAGTGAGAGCCAAGACTTGGCCGAGAAGCTAGCCTGCCACAGTCCTACTACTCGACGCCTTCGAGCGTGGGACTGGGATCTCGTGCTGGGAAGCCTGTTTCTTGGGTTTTGAAGACATCCCAGTGGCATCGTAGTTTACCCGGGGTCTCTTCCTCCAACCACCACTCGCAGAAGGACTAGAAGACCTCTTATGGCCCTGAGAAGCGGAGGGTTCCCTCAGAAAGAATAGAACAAGGACATAAGACCGATCCAGGGTAAAGAGGTGGCGACGGATGTTAGCGTCGGTCAACTTGACGTCTGACATCGAGTCATCAGGATGAGCCTTGACCCAGGATAGGACAACCTCTAGTCTAGCCTCCTCTCATTCAGATAAAGTGATGAAGATGGACTTGTCATCCGGTATAGCCGCCCAAATAGCCCGGATGGGAAACTCCTGGTGGACAACCTCCCTCTCGGGATATTCCCAACCTTTGCCTGACAAGAAGAAGAACCTCATGGTCCAATCCTTGATATGGGAAAAGCGTTTCTCTAGGCTGACGATTCGTTTTTGACCACGTGCCTTGAAACTGCACAGCTACCCATCAAGGCGCAGCACCCGGTACACGGAAAGGAACTCCTTTGCGGCCTGATTGGGATATTCCTAAATCCCAAAGCTTAATGCCAAACAGAAAATCACACAACTTGCAACCAAGAGCCACCACGCATTCAGATGGAGCTGAGGGGGAGCTAAGCCAAGGTAGTAAAAAACGTCGCGAATAGGGTGGCAAAATGATAGTTGTAGCCTGTTCACGATCATCATAGGGAAGAGGGCCACCTTTGTCACCAAACCAGCGTTGTCAATGGTAGCGGCATGACGGCCTGGGAGCTCCAAAATTGCCGAGTCGAGCATGTCCAACGTCCACAGTAGCACACGAAGGGAGGCTATCAATTCCCATTTCTGACCTTTAAAGGACAATGATTGCTTTACAACGACCAAATTCTCCACCTCTTCAGGGCCACCAGGAGTTCCTTTAGGGCGGACGAAATGGTCCTTCTTAGGGCTAGGACGAGGACTATTCTTAGGGTGTATGGAATGGTCCTTCTTGGGACTAGGACGGTTAACAAAGAAGAAGGAAGGAACTCGAAGAAGAAGGCAAGGAGAACATGGAGACAACGTACGCTCAAGAAGGAAGCAAAGAGAAGTGGAAAATGAGGGGGAAACGAGATTTAAATAGAGACTCGTGCCAATTGGGGTACCCAATGCATGAAATGATAGAAGCCATCAGAGACGAAAAGCCAAGAGCAAATCTCGAGATTCATGCTACGCACCACGATGAAGAAATAAACCGTTGCACACGCCCCAAGCACAAAAAAAAGAAGGGATCGCGTGGGTGGGGAACATTGACCAATCGTTAATAGTGTGGAAGGCAAGCCACCTCCTCACACGTGGCAACATGGTTGTAACCTATAATAATGGGCAAGCGAGTCACACTAAACACGACGAGCAGTTTTTGAATTCTCACCACACGTGCGTGGTGGGAATTCGTTGGGTATTGAGAATGGAGTTTACTTCCATCTCTTTGGGCCGTGTTGGGTTTATTCCCCTTAGGGCCTAAACCGGTTAGCAGATAGCCTAGCACAGGGCCGAGTTGGGCCCAAGAGAGCTCATTAGATATAATAACCAGTCACTTCACCTACCCTGGTTAACAACCCATACCACGAACAACGGGCACGCCACATTAAATTAAATGGCCTGAGGGGCCAGCATGCAAGGCCAGAACCCAAAGTCCACTCACCTTTGCAACCATGGCAGTGCGTGCACCACCCCTTACTTGCAACAAGAAACAAACTGTAAACCCACGAACAATACGACAAGGCGACGATCGACATGACAAAAGGGTACCCTGCCTCTAGTAAAGTGCCCAGTACACCTTTGCACGATCTACAAGCAGAGAGTGGGGATCACCACGACCAGGTATATATGCACGTCTCGAGTGCAGGTAAAGGGATCATAATACTTTGTCCTTGCACTCTCCACACCAAAAGATAATCCTAACTTAGATATCAGAAGTGTTCCTCACCATCCCGAGCCCTCTTCTCATTGGGTCTTGTAGGACTTAGAGAGGAATCACCGAGTTGCCCAGGCAACGAAACACAAAGTCAACAATAAACTCTCTTTTTAATATATTTTTATGAATCAAACCTTTCACATATGGCATAGAGATGCTTACAATTATCTATTTAAATTTATGATAGGTGCAACTTTGGTAGGTTGCTTTTAGACCCTTTGAATCACATACTATCCCATCGAGATTCTACCAATTATATAACAAACCAAATCAAACCGCGCGAGTTAATTTCCTAAAACCCTAAGATATTAATCCTAAACTTTTAAAACTTGAATATTAATTATCTTTAAGATAACTTCAAATCACTATTTCGACTGCCATAATGAGAATCTCTTAAGAGTTGGCTGAAAGTTAATATCGAAATATCGGGATGATCGAATTTTCAGTGATTAAAAATGGTGGCTAATTTTCGTTGACGCTCGGCAGCCAACATGAATTAAGAAAAAAAAGTAATTAGAAATTTTAATTACATATAGATAGATGTATTTTAGTTGTGACGAAAAAACTGATATTAAGACTTTTAGAAAATTATAGAATGTGCAAATTTTGAGTATTTCTTTTAAAATGTGATTTTTTTAAATGTTTAAAAGGATTTAAAAAATGTTTGGAAAAAAAAAAGTGAAATTTGCACTATCAGTATAATACAGGGGTCGTCTCGGTGACCGTAGTATTATCTATTAAAAAAATAATTTTTTATATGAATCTTATATTTACTTAATTTTTAAATTTTTTTTCTTTAAAATTAGATAGATCTCATAGATTAGATGTTGTAGTATTGCAAGTGTCGTTTAGATAGTGAATTAAGATAAAAGTTAAAAATTAAATAAAATATTAATAAAATATTAATTTTTAATATTAATTTTATTTTAAAATTTAAAAAAATTAAATTTTTTATTATATTTTATTTAAAAATTTTAAAAAAATATAATAAAAAAATAAGATGAGATAAGACGAGATTAAATTTTGTTCAAACCGGCCGTAAATCTGCCTCGCTGGTAATGGTGTGAGCGCATGCCACGAGTGTATTGGGTATTTATATATTTCACTTCGCTTGCGGCCCAAGAACAAGCATCAGACCGCCAACTTGTTCAACCTCTCGCTCCGGTCTGGAGTCTTCATTGTCGTCGTCATTGCCCAAAGAGGCTTTTGATATTTCCGACTTTTCGGGATTTTTGACACTGCTGTTGTCATCACCATCATCGACGAAAATCGTCAATAATGTTGGTTCAGCTTCCTCGCTTGACCAACACTCTGAGAGACCCCTTCGACGTTGATCAGGCCTATCTCCAACGGAAATTAATCCTCCAAAACTACAATAGGCCTCGCAAGTAATCATTTTCTCTCATTCGATTCCTCTTATATTCTCTTTTCATTTGCTGAGAAATCTTATTATTGTATGGGAAATTCGACTCCTGAATCTTAGAACTTTTAATGGTTAATCGAAATTAGTGGAACTTATTAACGGTATGATTTTCGGCGTTGAACTGACAAACAAAAGTTCTCATCTGAAGTGGGGTTGATACAATTTGTTTTAGTTAAACCGACCTTTTTCTTTGGATGATATAATCAAGTTAAGTTAAGGCCAGACATTTAATTATTTTTCCCTTATTAGCAACCAAATCAGAGAAGTGACCTTTATAAGGATTATGAAATCTGTGATAGGTCCCATTGCTTGTGGCCTTTATAGGGTTTATGACATTTCTGCTGGGTCCATTGCAAGCATTTTATTTCCAAATTACTTTATTTTCTGCTAAATAATATGGTAATAATTATTTGAATTTTTGAACCGTGTCATTTAGTTCTGCGAGCTCACTTGATGAGTCAGAGCTTGCCCGGAAGATTGTACACCGGTGGGAAGAAGGTACTCTAATGTTGTACCTTCTTACTATATTGTAATTATGCACTAAAAACACACACGCACACACTTTTGTTTCATGGAACTTCTCTTACCGTTTCTGTGTTAATGGGATTTTGAGGTGCAGCCTCTTTCGAAGTTCGACAAGCATACAAGCAGTTTATTGCAGCAGTAGTGGAGTTGATTGATGGTGAAATGCCCTCAGAAGAGTTTCACGAGGTGGCAGTTGCTGTATATCGTCTTTTTGGCATGCCAGTGGAGGAGGACAGTGTTGATAGAAACATTGCCGAGAAGAAGTAAAAATTTGCTCTTCCAATGTTTATGTTATTTCTGTTAATATGGAAGATAAAATGACTGAGGAATTGAATTTTGCTATTTCCTAGGCTGCATCTTTTTTCTAACTTATGATATTCATGAATTGTATTAGTGAGAAATTCTGCATTAATAAGATAAAAATGTGTAATATATTGGTGACATGTTAGCCTAAAAACCAAAATTAGAAAAACCATATATGACTTACCAAATACAGACACTGTGGTGCTTGAATAACGTCCCGCTCTTGGTTCATCTGTTAAATGTAGATGAGTGTGTGACTTGAACTTACAAATACGTTATTGAACTTAGTGCTACTGATATGCAGGTTAGAATTGCAAAAAATTCTTGGTCACATGGTTACTGATGCTAATCTGGAGAGAGTTGCCTCTCTATCTCAAAATCTTTTTGGGTTGGTATCAACTGACCATGGGTCTCTACATGATTTGGAGACGCATGTAAATGGGAGTTCTAATGATTTAGAATTTGGTGCTGACCTTATTTTTCAAGCACCAACAAGGTTTCTGTTGGATGTTTCTTTGGAGGTTGGAGAATTACCGAGTGAGGAAAGCTTTGCTCCTTATTCTTCGTTTCATGAAGGCTGGTTTGAACATAATGACTCTCAACATAATCCTTGTGCTTCTAATGGGGGGAACTTTAATTTGAGTTGGTTAAGAGATGCATGTGATCGGATAGTTAAGGAATGTGCCTCACAGCTTTCCAGGGATGAACTAGCGATGGCAATTTGTCGGGTTCTTGATTCAGACAAACCTGGTGAGGAGGTATGGGTAGGCTTTTTTGTTCGTGTTTTACAAGTGCTGCTATTGAGCTTGTATTTCATGACAACTAAGTTCCTGGTCATTTAAAAATATCTTTTTTAATTGTTTTGGAAGATTGCTGGTGATTTGTTGGATCTTGTTGGTGATGGTGCGTTTGAGACTGTTCAAGACATTTTGTCGGTAAGCCTGTGAACTTTTCTTGTTGCTTTTATGAATTTTAAAAAAAAAAATAAATAAATAAATAAAATAAAAAAAGAAGAAATAGTTTATTGATTTAGTTGCCTTTGGAGCCTTCTTCCAAACTTGCCAACTGGTGTCTGTAAAAGTAAATTGCTTTCTATGCTCCTCCTTCCCAGACGTGATCTATGATCTATTTTTGAGGAATAAGTACTCGTTGGGTTTGAAAGGTAAATAATATGTTTTGCTTTTCAAAAGATCTTATTTTACCTATAAGAAAAATGTCTTGCTTTTGAAAGGCATTGCTTAAATTTCTTTATTAGAACTGTGCAACAAGTTTTGTGCTGTCTTGTTAACACCTTCAAGCATCACGGTAGACTAGTTTATTCTTTAGAAGGAGGCTTGTTGGACCTAATGGGTTGAAATTTAATTTAATAAAGACTATGTACTACTTTCCCACATTGTCCTAATGTGAGTTTTGAACATTATATTGTCTATTTTTGCAGTAGTCTAATCTGAGAATTTTCTGAATATGGATGAAGATTCCTTTCCTTTTTTCTATTTCTGCAGCACCGAAAGGAACTTGTTGATGCTATCCATCATGGATTTCTGGTACTGAAATCTGAAAAAACGGCTTCAAATGCTCAATCACGTATGCCAAGTTATGGTACTCAGGTATCATCTGGCTTTTGTGTGAAAATTTTCTTTTACTAACTTATAATTCATTAAAATGTTAGATTCTTCATCAAGTCGTCTCTTGCCAATCCTGTTTTAGGTTACAGTTCAAACAGAGTCGGAAAAGCAAATTGATAAACTTCGGCGCAAGGAGGAAAAAAGACAGAGAAGAGGAACAGAATATGGAGCTGAGAATGACTTGTCTGCTGCTGATTTTTCTTCTTTACTTCAAGCGAGTGAAACAAAAAATCTTCTTGATGATCTGGTTGGATCTGGCCCAGGGGCCCAGTCCCTAGCTGTTACTGCTCTCCCTCAAGGAACCGTCAGGAAGCATTATAAGGGATATGAGGAGGTCATTATCCCCCCAACACCAACCGCTCAAATGAAACCTGGAGAGAGACTGGTACCCTCCCCCCCTCTCTCACTCTTCCCTCCCTCAGTGTTTGTTATATAGATTCATATTGGTCATGATAAATTATCACTCGTATTCTATTGATTGATTGTTCACCTGTTGCGCTTAAAATTGACAACTTTGAGATTTGTGGATTGGTTAGTGTGCAAGATCACGGGGAAAAGAAAAAACATACAATGACTTATGACACAACGGAGGATATGATCTTATGTGGCTAATGAGTTATTTGTGTAGCAGATTACTGAGAGTTGGACTTATAAAAAGGAAAAATTTCTGAGATTTGGAACAAAACTTGTATGTTAAAAAATGGCATCTAAAATCCCCCCCTAATGCCGTTCTGTATGGTATTTTCACCGCTCTCTCTGTCTCTCCCTGCCCCTCCATCCTTTTGAGATTCTAGATTTCTAGTCGATGCGTTTGCAACCACGTGCACATGAGTTAATGTAATGATATGTGAGACGTAAAAGTTTTGTTATTGATTTGTGACGTTGAAAATAAATATAGGCTTGCCACTATGCACTAGGCGGTTTGATAGTTATGATAAAACACGCCAATCATTTAATGTTCTGTGCAAGACTGTAGCCTCCTATATATTTCTGACTTTTGTACTAGTTGTGCATGATATTTTCCATGTGGATGGGTGCTTGCAAAAGCATGCTAGGGGAGGTATTATCAGAGGTTACAATGAAATCTTTATATGCTCTTGATAGTCATTATGTTGGATGATTCTTAAATATTCAGAATCTTGACCAACGCCAAGTGGTATCAGTGTTAGTACCCTTTTATTTTGAGCATCATATTTCAGTTTCCCTATGAATATGCAGATTATGTGGTACGGGTTGGCACCAAGAAGTGAGGTCTACAGCAAAAATTACTGTGCAGTGTTTGCATTGCAGTGTTTGCATCAATTAATCAAAATAAAAAGAAACCAGCTGTTGCCATTTCCCAGATTACTAAAATATTCTGTTCTAACTTGCTTCACAATATATAGAAACTTACCCTTGTCTTTTATCTTTGACACTAGCTTGAAGTTAAATGATAATTTAGTCTATTCGTCATTCATAATCTTTTAGATAGTAATCTCTTTGGAAAACTTATTGTCTTTGCAGCCTTTGATGATTATATGATCATATCTCTTTGTTACATGGAAATTTTGCCAAACTAGATTTGACTTGCCTATGATTTCTGTATCAAATTGTACCATTAATTAGTATTGCTTGGTTAATTAATGATTTTAGGAGTCAATTGTTCGTATTGGTCCTTATTACTTTTTTCTTTTCAAACTATCGTATGTTGTCAGATTGAGATAAAGGAGTTAGATGACTTTGCTCAAGCAGCTTTTCGTGGCTACAAATCTCTGAATCGCATTCAGAGTCGGATATTTCAAACAGTTTATCACACTAATGAGAATATACTAGTGAGTTGTCTGTTTTTAAATATGAGGATATCATTGAAGTGAAAGTTTTGCTTTTAATATTCTGAAGTGTTTTTGTACATTTGCAGGTTTGTGCTCCGACAGGAGCTGGCAAAACAAATATTGCTATGATTTCTATTCTCCATGAGGTGCGCAATCACTTAGCCGTACCTTGGTTCCTCTGTTATTTTGGGGTTTTAGATTTTCTTCTTATTCTATATATTTTGTGGTGGAAGTGAAAAATTTCACAATTTGGTTCTGTGAGGATGTGAATCCCTTGAGCACGATGTGCATTTAAATTTTCCATATGGAAGAGGTTATATGATGTTGAAGGACCTGGAGAGATTATTACATCCGATATTGTATGGACATCTCCTCTGTTGTTTATTTTCTTTATTGATATACAAATAGCTTTGCTAATTCATATGCATATATAGGTTCTATGCATTCTCTCTCTCTGAATCTTACTGGATCAAACAAGAATGGAATTAATATATTTATCGATAAAAAAATGATATTCACTGTACTTTTAGTTGTGATAACATTTTCAAACTCCAATTTAACCTGATTGTGCAACTTGAATTAAGAAAATGATACTAGCAGTGCCTGTTATTGGTTCTGAAATTAAGGTGTATGAGGTGAGTGATATGTCTTATGGCAGATTGGACAGCACTTCAAGGATGGTTACTTGCATAAAGATGAGTTTAAGATAGTTTATGTTGCTCCCATGAAGGTAAAACTAACAAATACTCTTATCCCTTTTTTATTTTTTGTGTTATATACTCCATGTATTTGAGTGGTGGGAGTAGGCAACATCAGCAATGCAATTGATATGATATTTCTGGTAATGACCTGTCTAGGCATTAGCTGCAGAGGTAACATCAACATTTAGCCATCGCTTATCTCCTTTGAACATGACTGTGAGAGAACTTACTGGAGACATGCAACTTTCTAAGAATGAACTTGAAGAAACTCAGGTTAACTCCTTTTTTTTTTTTTTTTTTTTTAAAAAAAAAATAGACATTCTTGGTTGCTACGGCAATATCTATGGACGAAGCTGTGGCTAATTTTCTTAGTGCTTGTCAATCAGATGATAGTGACAACACCTGAGAAATGGGATGTCATTACCCGCAAGAGCAGTGACATGTCACTTTCAATGCTGGTGAAGCTCTTAATTATTGATGAAGTGCATCTCTTGAATGACGATAGAGGCCCTGTAATAGAGGCACTTGTTGCTCGGACCCTCCGTCAGGTAAAGATTTAGTGGATCATCATTTCTTCTTGTGAAATTTATACTTTAATCATCATAAGATAATTGAGTATTTTCAATTGCGACCATGCTTGTGAAGTTGGCTGAATTCTGTCACCTATTCTTACTCTTAGTTTTCAGCTTTTGATGTCTGTCTGACATTAAATTATAATCTTTATGACCCTATCCCACAGGTACAACACTTGAATCAAAAGAGGACCTCTCCTTTAACTGGTGTCGCTTATGCTAGCTTTAGAAAGTTCAGATTTTGTTTGTGTATTAGGACAATTTGATTAAGCATTATATCCTTCTTTCCTTTCCTTTTCTTTTGTTTTTTGTTTGTTGGTTATCCAGTTTGCTCCTGCAGACAGGCATGGCTCTATTTGTTTCTTTTTCCGTTTGTTTTTCTTTTCTGTTGTTCCAAATTAGCTTGTCACTCTGCTGGTCTTGAGTATGTAGGTTTAAGTGATGACAATTCGGGTTTGAGTTTTTTATTATAAAAAAATGAGGCATAAAGAATATAATTGGGACTCCTTACTAATGATGGGTAGCCTTCATGGTGGCTAATTTTGGTTATTAAATTACTTACCAAAATTTTATTGTTATTAAATCATTAATGATTTTTTGGGGTACTACTTGGATATTGTTAGTGTGTCCTAGGGTTTTCTCAATTGGGGTGCTATTGTATGTAGATTGTTATGTTGATGTTACCGAAGTGTTTGTTTGGGCCATTGATACTTTAGCATTGCATCTGTTGTAGCCAATGGATAAGTGGTTGTACAATGTACTTCATTGTAATTCTTTTCTTTCTTTTACAGGTGGAGTCAACACAAACAATGATACGCATCGTGGGGCTTTCGGCCACTCTACCTAATTATTTGGAGGTATATTTGGCCATATTGTTGCTTATAATTACCTTCTCATTATTCTCTAGATGCCAAATTTGAAGCCTCTTTTGCATTTCAACTTTTAATGTGAAGGTCGCGCAATTTTTGAGAGTGAATCCAGAGATGGGACTCTTCTTCTTTGATTCTAGCTATCGTCCCGTTCCTCTTGCTCAACAGTATATTGGAATTAGTGAGCAGAACTTTGCAGCTCGCAATGAATTGTTGAATGAAATATGCTATAAAAAGGTTTCTGCTTTCCACATTGGCTCACATGCATGTAATTTGCTGGAGTGGCAATTAAAAGCTTTTTGTGTGCCAGGTTGTTGATTCATTAAGGCAAGGTCACCAGGCAATGGTGTTTGTTCATTCACGAAAGGACACTGCAAAAACAGCCCAGAAATTGGTATATTCTCTTACTTTCGATCAGAATGTAAATAGTTTGGATGTGTTATTTGCCTTGAAATCCTTGAGTACTAGTTCGAATTAGTTATCATCCAAAAATGCGGCTTATTATTCAATGAAGCTTTGGATGGTCTTGAAAGCTATTGAATCAGCTATAGCAATTTAGCGTTATGTACCTTTTCAACTCGTAACAACTGTTCCGTTCATGGATATATGTTACTAAATCTTCTAATTCACCTGGGATTTTGTTTTGGTATACAAAGCTGATGTTAATGTTACCTTTTGCGCAAAAGAAAAAAGAGATGCATTCTGAAATGCATGACATCTTGTTGATTTTGGGAAATGGCAATGTATATGATTATGGGTGGGTGTTATGCATGTCTATTAGTGGGCAATCTTATTTGAATCTTATCAGTGCACACTTTGCTTTCACTGATTCTTATCAGTGCATGCTTTGGTTTCACTAATATTATTTAGGGCATGTTAAACAGGTTGAACTTGGCCGAAAATATGATGATCTGGAGGTCTTCAAGAATGATACACATCCACAATTTAACTTAATAAAGGCAAGGAATTAAAAGCTTCATTTTTATTCTGTTCTTCATGATTATGTCTCTCCTTTTATTCATTGATATCACTTTACTGTTTTCAGAGGGAAGTTGTTAAGTCCAGAAATAAAGATCTTGTGGAGCTTTTTGAATATGGAATTGGTGTTCATCATGCTGGGATGCTTCGAGCAGACAGAGGTCTGACTGAGCGTCTTTTCTCTGATGGACTCTTGAAGGTTAAACTCATTCAATTTTCAGTCTTAGCTTGGTACTTTTGGATTTTGCTGAGGTTTTTGTGCATTAATCTGCTTCTTTAGGTACTGGTTTGCACAGCAACATTGGCATGGGGTGTAAATCTGCCGGCTCACACTGTTGTAATTAAGGTTTGTGCTTTTAATATTATTTACTGTATATGCTTGAATAACTGCAAATTATAGAGTTGTCAAACTCCATAACCTAAGATATTGTATAATGGACTAGTGGGGTAATATCTTAAATTATCCTCAAATCGAATTCTTTGCTTCTGAATCTCTCTATTTTATGCTTCTAAATCTCTCTAGTGAGGTCAGACATAATATCTTCACTTCTTTGACAGCTTCTTTGACAGTTGACTTGTTTATAGAATCTCTTGTACTTTTTCTTGAAACAATAGATAGTTGGTAGTGGTTGTAGTCATTTTTAACCCTCCTCTGCCAAAAGGTTTAAATGGATGCTGTAATGTAACTTTTTCTTTTTGAGTACGCTTTTTTAAAACTTTGACTTGCTGCTTGTAGTAAGCAAATGATCTCCTGTCTGGTGGGGTGCTGACACCAAAATTTGCACTTGCCAGTCATGGTTGGTTGTTTGCTACCAAGACAATCTGTTTTCGGTCTTCTTTTTTATTTAGCCGATCTGAACAAGAGGACCTTTTCTGCATGGCCTTATTACTAGTAGCTTGAATCAAAAGTTGTAATGTCAATAGCAATTTATCGTAGCCAGAATCTGTGCATCTGTGTTGTTCGCTCAGTTAAGTGCTCTGCTTTCTTCATGTTTACAGTTTGATTGCAGAAATATTGTGTGTACTCATGACTCATGATTGTTATGTGCTCTGCTTTATTATTGGTTGCAACCTGATTGCATCATTATTGTAGTGATGAATATATTAGCTTTTGTAGCCCAGTAAGTCTCTTATAGCCTTTCCTCTTACATTTTTTTTCCTGCATGGTCATCCTTCAGGGTACACAATTATATGATCCGAAGGCTGGTGGGTGGCGAGACCTAGGCATGCTTGATGTTATGCAGGCAAGACCTTAAGATTTCCTCTTACAAATACGTTAAAAGTTGATTTACTAGATACCTGTACTTTTTATTCACTGTCCAACTGTTTTTTCTGTTCACATTCATGCCTCTATTTAGATCTTCGGAAGGGCTGGTAGACCTCAGTTTGACAAAAGTGGTGAAGGTATAATAATCACGTCTCATGAGAAATTAGCCTACTATCTGCGATTGCTGACAAGTCAACTCCCCATTGAAAGTCAGGTACTTGTATATGGCATTTGGTTGATTGTGGGAACTTGAAATATTTTGTTTGAGATGTATGTTTTGTGTTTCTAATGTGCATTTGACGTGGTCAACGGAGAAAGAATTAGCTCTAAAATCATATCCCAAGGCCCTGATCAAATTCAAAGTCTATCCTTGGGTGCGTAGAATATGGATGCGTTATGTTATTCAAAAGTCTATCCTTGTTTTTTTTTCCCTGCTATTACATATAGTTTTTAGTTGCTGTGTCCATTTTCTCTCCGTACAACCAAAATCAGACGATGAAAAATGACAGTATTTTTTTCTTCGATGATGCTTGCTGGTCTGTGACTGTGGAATTACGGTTGAGTATCGTGGTACTTGGTGTGCTCAGGATGGGATTTACAAAAGATTTAGTGATAGAGTCAAAAGTTTTTTCATTAGAGAAGGATGGCAACTTCTTGCTTATTAAAGAGAGAAGTTGGAAGGTGATGAATAGGCTGACATTGGGGTCATCCTCGGTGCGGTGGTTGGCTAAAGCACTGGAGCATAGTTTGGAGGGAGAAAAGAAAGTTTTTAACATGACGGTTAGGGAGAACAATCATAGCTTCATAGCGCAGTGATGCTCGAATGCTCGAGGCCGATACATGGCTTTGGTGGAATATGGTGGTGGTGGTAGGCGTAGTTTTATTTTTATACTTGAAGAGAAGGAAGGCAGTGGATGGAGGAGGATGGGGGAGGCACTGTGGGAGTTTGTAGACGAAGGGAGAAGCAACTACAGAGGAGGAGCACTGATTAGACCATCGGTGGTGGTGTTTCAGTTGCAAAAACTTTCTTACAGGGAGGCTCTAGCACCTTTGCATGAAACTAGAAAAGGGGAAGGTGGCAGCATGGAAGCTCAGAGGGGTGTCTACGCAAGAAAGGGCAATGGGCACGATACTGGCAGAGCTCCTCGTATTGCACAGTGGAAGGGTGGTGATGACAAGCTTGTTGTTGGCTTGGAAGGGGGAGACGTACTCGGTACATTGCTGGACGTGAAGACATAGCTCGGGATGCTGGATAAAGTAGAATGGATGATACGGTGCGTAGAGTTTAAAGGAGTATTGGATGAGAGCTTGGAAATAAGTAGGCTTGGTTTGGGCTTGGGTGGGGAGGAAGCTGGAGCTAAAAGGGGCGTGGGCTCAGATGGTGCAGGACCCAGCAGTGTTTGTGGTGAGTTAGGGCACCTCGTGTGGACCCAGCAAGGTGGGCCATCCTACTGGGCCTCAACCAGTGGGAAACAATGGGGGAACTGAGAGGCACGAGACCCAGCCCATATGGAGAATCAGAAAAGGGGAGTGAGCCTCGACCCCTTACTGGCGGGAGCCTAGCAGACTCGCCAGAGCGGTTTGCGGGAGCATCACGACCAGTCGAGGAACCGCTGACGAGGGCCCAGAGGGTGACAACGGTGGTAGTGGATCCCACGACAGTAGTTTTAGAACGGGATCTGGACCTTTCTCCACTAGAGTGCATCGAATCTCTGGCATATCCTGGCCAGACAGCGCCAACGAACATCAAGGAGGTTATATCTCCTTCGGCGGTGGCTCTACAACAGCTTGAGGTTCTATCTCTGGCGGAGGCTCTGCAGCAGCTGTAATAGTATAATGAGACATGGGAATAGTGGAATCTCTTGCTGATACTTAGTTTGATGCTCTCTCCCTCTCTGGCAGTGACAAGCAAAATGTTCATGGGCTAGCAAAAATGAGTATTCCGACACATGGAGCCTCTAATTGGGAATGTAGGAATCTCTTCACAAAGGGGGTGATTCGCCAGTGGTATCGCAGTGGGTTACTAGAGAGGGGGAGCCCATACCCCTGAACTGTATGTTACCCAACAAGGCTAGTGTGTCTAATTGGGTTTTACTTAAGGCGAAGGAAATTCAACATTGTGTGGGGATGGACTGTGAGGGCTTCGAGGAACAATTTATGGGTTGACTTACTGCCATTGAAGTGGGTCATACTTAGCTTAAGAAATTTATGTCTAAACAACTGAGGGAGCTAAAGAGACTTACGTGGTCTTTGAATTATGAGGGTAGCTCAAGTCGAGATAGATCCAAAGGGAAGGGGATAGTATTTCCTATATGAAGCCCAAAATTGCATCTTGGAATATCTGCAGGCTTAACGAGGCAAGCAAGCGTCTTTGTATAAAAAATTTGCTCCGTAAGTGGAAGACGGACATAGTGTGCTTACAAGAAACCAATCTGAAATTTATTCCAAGAAGAATAGTGTGAAGTATTTGGAGCTGTTGATATGTGGATTGGGCGTATCTTGCATCGAATGGGGCTTTGGGAGGAGTATTAGTGATGTGGTATAGAAGGGTGGTGGAAAAAATAGAAGACTTCATAGGGGAGTATACAGTGGCATGTTCCTTTAAGAGTATGGAAGATAATTTCTTGTGGGTTTTGCACGTATCTATGCGCTGAACTTAGACAGTACCAGAAGATTATTATGGGAAGAATTAGCGGGAGTATATAGCTGGTGGGAACTTCCTTGGCGCATAGATAGTGATTTTAATTTTACAAGGTTCCCAAGCGAACGTTCTAGAGATAGTAGATTGCGTCCAGCAATGACAGAATTCTCAGAGTATATTTTCAACTGGAATCTATTGGACCTTCCTCTCATGGGGGGTATTTTCACATGGTCTAATACTCAGAAGTGGTCCCGATTAGATAGATTTTTAGTTTCATTGGAATGGGAAATGCATTATCCGGATGTTTGCCAAAAGTGACTGCCTCTCATTTGTTCGGACCATTTTCCCATCTTGCTAGATTGTGGTGGTATCCAATGTGGGTGTCAATATTTTAAGTTCAAAACATGTGGTTGAAAATTGAAGGCTTTGTGGATAGAGTAAGGCAATGGTGGTCCTCATATCAGTTTCAGGGCACCCCCAGTCTCATTCTTGCAGGTAAACTAAAAGCTCTAAATAATGATTTAAAGTTTTGGAATACTCAATCTTTTGGAGAACGTAGGGAAACACAAGAAAACCTTGTTGGAGGAGTTGCAGGAGTTAGAGAGGATACATGAGGAAATGGTTCTTTCTCCATAAGAGATATCTTGAAAGACAGAGTTGGTTTTAGAATTAGAGAGGGTAATCTCTCTAGAGGAGATCACATGGTGCCAAATATCAAGAGCATTATGGTTGAAAGAAGGGGACCGAAGTTCGAAGTTCTTATATAGAGTAGCTAATTCTCATAGGAGAACCAATACCATTGAGATGCTAAATATCGATGGTGTGGATTGTATGGAGGCTCCCGTGATTGGGGAACGTTACTGATTTTTTTGAACATTTGCTTACAGAGCAAGTGGGGTGGAGGCCAAAGCTTGATGAACTAGGTTTTGAGTCTATTGAGCTGCAGAATGCCTCTTGGTTAGAGGGGCCTTTTGAGGAGGCGGAGGTTTATGTTGTAGTAAGAAAAATGGTCAAAGACAAAGCATCCAGTCCGGACGGTTTTTCTATGGGATTCTTTCAAACATGTTTGGAGGTAGTGAAAGAGGAACTAATGAAGCTGTTCCATGAACTATTCTTGCTTGGAAAATTTGAGAAAAGCCTAAATGCCATGTTTATTGCATTGATTCCTAAGAAGATTGGGGCATCGGAGTTAAAGGATTTTAGGCCCATTAGCCTTGTCAATGGGATATACAAGATCATCTCCTAGGTTGCTTGCAAATAACTTAGGGGAGGTCTTGGGGAAGATCATTACGAAACCACAAAATGCATTTGTAAGGGGCAGACAAATTCTAGACTCAGTTTTTATCGCCAATGAATGTTTGGATAGTAGATTAAAATCTGGCATTACAGGGATCCTATGTAAGTTGGATATGGAGAAGGCCTATGATCACGTAAACTGGGACTTCGTACTTTACTTACTAGGGAGGTGCGGATTTGGGGAGATGATGTTCATGGATCAAATGGTGCATTTCAACGACGAGATTTTCAGTTTTGATAAATGCAATCCAGTTGGTTTCTTTAGCAGTTCCCAAGGCCTAAGACAAGGGATCCATTGTCCCCACTCCTATTTGTCATTAGTATGGAAGTGCTTAGCAGAATGATATCGACTTTGGTCATGAATGGCTTTGTGGTTGGCTTCTCGATTGGTGATCCCAATAGGGGTCTTATTAACATTTCTCACTTATTGTTTGCAGATGACACACTAGTAATTTGTGAGGCAGACCAAAACCAGCTACGAGCATTGAAGACACTTCTACTCTATTTTGAAGTAGTGTCTGGTTTGAGAGTGAATTTTGATAAATCAGAGTTAGTGCCAGTCGGAAGGGTTCACAACATTTGGCAATTGGCCAGCATGCTTGGATGTAAGGTTTCCTCTCTTCCCATGAATTACCTTGGACTTCCATTAGGAGCTGCCTCAAGGGCTATATCAATCTGGGATACAGTGATCGAGAAGATAGAACAAAGATTGGCTAGGTGGAAGAGGTTGTACTTGTCAAAAGGTGGCCGAATTACCTTAATTAAAAGTACTCTTACTAATTTACCAACATATTTTTTGTCTCTATTCCCTATTCCAGCTAACGTGGTGCCCAGATTGAAAAACTTCACTATAATTTCTTATGGAGTGGTGTGGGGGATGAATTCAAATTCCATCTAGTCAATTGGGATAAGGTATGCACTCCAATCTCCTTTGGTGGGTTGGGAATTAGAAATATGAAAATTTTCAATCGGGCCTTACTTGGGAAATGGTTATGAGAATATAATATGGAACTGGACGCCCTATGGAAGTCGGTAGTTGATTGCAAATATGGAAGTTTTTTTTTTGGGTTTGGGGGGGGCGGGGGCGCTGGTGTACTAGAGGGGTGAGTGGGGCTTATGGAGTGAGAGTTTGGAAGCACATCAAACGAGGGTGGGGGGTTTTTACTCGCCATACTAAACTTGTGCTGGGAGCTGGCTCTAGAATAAAATTTTGGAGCGACATATGGTGTGGAAATAATGTCCTAAAGGACTCATTTCCTTCAATTTTTTGGTTGCAGGTGATCAAGAAGCTTCAGTGGCAGATCTGGTGGTGTTATTAGGGGATCAAGTCCAATGGACATCACTTTCAGTAGGGCGGCATAAGATTGAGAAGTTAGCATCTTCGAGGACTTTTTTAGCCTATTGTACTTCACGAAACGGAGTAGACAATTAGTTGATACATTGTGGTGGGTACCTGCAGGTAAAGGCATATTCTCGGTTCAATCCTTCTACAAGTCCCTCACACACTTACCGAATAATCAGTTTCCATGGTTGGCGGACTAAGATGCCTCCTAAAGCGGCATTCTTTATTTGGACAGCTTCCCTGGGTAAGATTTTGATAACAGATAATCTAAGAAAGCGTAAGGTGATTATACTAGATTGGTGTTGCATGTGCAAGAAATCCGGCGAGACTGTAGATCATCTCTTACTACATTGTGAGGCTGCTAAAGCGTTGTGGAATGAGTGTTTGGCCGAGTAGAGGTAGCTTCGGTTATGCCCGCCACAGTGGTTGACTTTTTGGCCAGTTGGACGCATCCAGGAGGTATTCCACAAATCAAAACCATGTGGAAGATGGTATCTATCTGTATTATGTGGTGTTTGTGGTAGGAGTGTAACGACCGAACATTTGAAGATAAGGAGCGGTCAGTAGAGGAACCTAGATCTTTCTTTTTTAGAACTTTATGCCTATGGGCCATAACTGTAAACTTTAATGGCCTAGATTTTCATAATTTTCTTGTTTCCGTTACTCCAACCTAGATAGGCCTTCTCTCTTGTATACCTTCTTGTATACTTGGGGTTATGCCTATCATCAATTCAATCGTTTACTTATAAAAAAAAAAAAAAAAAATTAAGCGCAAGTTGGCAAGTTGGAAGAGGATGTATATGTTGAAAAGTGGTAGACTCACCTTAATTAAGGGCACTCTTTCCAATTTGCATGAATATTTCTCGTCCTTGTTTCCAAAACCCTCTGGTGTGGCTAATCATATTGAGAAGCTCCAATGCTACTTTTTGTGGGGTGGATAGGTTAAGTTTTCAAAATTTACCCACTTAATTTGGATAGGGATTGAAAGCTCAAAATTTGCTTGTGTTCATCACAACTATGGAAGTGGTTGTGGCAAAATCAATAAGAGAGGGAGTCTTTGTAGAAATTGTAATAGATTCCAAGTTTGGTGGTGTTTGGGGTGTGGTGCTCAAATGAGGTACATGGACCGTATAGGGTGGGGTTGTGGAAAAATATCAAATGGGGTATTCTTTAGGCACACTAGACTTGAGGTCGGTGCAAAGATAGGGCCTCCAGGGAAGCTTTCCCAATAGTTTATAGGATTGCACATTAGCTAGAGGTTTCAGCGGCCTATTTATTGGAAGTCTTCAGTGGCTCTTCACGTGGAATATCAATTTCCTCATCGAGGCTCAAGATTAGGAGGTTGGTGCTCTCAAAGAATTCTTCAATTTATTGTACTCTGTTGGAGTAAGTGCTGGAGGTATAGACAAGATTCTTTGGAGCCCTTCAAAGAAAGGGAAGTTCACTATATGTTCATTCTGTGAGGTCTTCACTACTCAAGGGAGCATTCATTTTCCTTGGAGAAGCATATGGAGAAGTAAGGCACCACTAAAAGCTGCTTTGCCTAGACGACATTCCTTGGGAAGATTGTTGCAATGGAAAACCTAGGGAAGTGGCGGATATTATGGTTGATTGGTGTTGTATTTTTGACAATAGTGCATAATTGATATATCGTCTGCTACTTCATTGCAAGGTTGCTAGAGGCCTGTGGAACAAGCTCTTTGGTAGAATGGTGTTAGTTTGGGTTATGCTTAGAAGGTTTGTAGACCTTTGTGGAAGTTGGAGAGGTTTATATGGAAATCCACAAATTTTAGCAGTGTAGAAGATGACTATCATATGCTTGTTGTGGTGTATTTAGAGGGAAAATAATGATTGAAATCTTGAATATCATGAATGGACAATGGGTGAACTTAGACGTCTCTTCTTCAATACTTTGTTTCTTTAGGTGATAGATGGGGATTAAGGCTATGTTTGGGCACTTAGATGATCTCATCTCAAAAATTTTCATAATTTCCTTTCCAAACATTATTTAAACACAACATTTTTTCAATTTCAAATTTTTAATTTTTTCATCTAATAATTACTTAATCAATACATTTTTTCCAAACTTCCAAACAAAACACAAAAAACAATACAACTTTTTCAAATTTCAAAACAAAAACAATATTAAAAAATTATATTCGAACAATATTTTAACTTTATAATATTTTTATTCAACTTTTTCTCTTTTCTTTTCCAAAAACCAATAAAACATCTTAACTCAAACCATTTCACTATTATTCACAAATTATTTTACTACTATTTGCTAAATTTTCATCTCATCTCATTATCCAAGCATGCCCTTAGTTTCCATGATTTACTTGTATCTACTTATATTTCTTAATCAGGTGTTTTCTCTTGTATGCATTCTATGTAGTCAAAAAAAGAATAGTTGAAAGTCTAATGGATAAAACTTTTGGGACACATTTATGCAAACTTCAAACATATAATTTCCTGTTACAGCACATTATTTTGTGATGGTTCATAGTCCTTATAAGGAAAAGCGTTTTTTGAGTTTGAAGTAGCGGGGATTATGATCATTCATTGTGATACCCCATAGTGACTTATGAGTGTAGGTGGTGTATGAGATCTCACATTGCTTGGGAGAGAGATTGTGATATCATATTGTCTGATGAGTGTAGATGGTGTATGTGATCCCCCAATGCTTTGGCGGGAGAAACTCTTACTCTTTATAAGGGCTTGAGACTCCAATTGTACCATTGACTAATCCTTTTGGAGTAGGTCCTATATGTGGCTTGGGCCTCGGCCATTACATTCATATCACCAAAAGAAGTTTTGTTGGGGGGGGGGGGGGTTGCCAATCAATGTCATTGGGGAAGATGTATATCGTGGCTATACATCTCCAAAGTCGTTCTCGTTCCCTATTCATCCTGATCCTTGTTCTTGGTCTCTATGAAAAGTCCATTTGATGGAAAGGAATCCATGTTCAAGTCTTTATTTTTGGGTAAGAATAAAATAAATAGGAAGAACAATACAAAATCACTAGGGCATACCCCATGCAACAATTGACATCACAGAGAGGCCACGACCAACATCACCTGAGTAGGGAAAAGGAAATGAACAAGAACTACAATCTATAAGAAGTACAAGAAAGATCCCAAGAGCTAAGAAAGTAGCTATTTTCCATGGTGGGATGGAGCCCACGAAGGGAATTTGCAAAGCAAGGTGGTGAAAACTTCTCGAGTGGAAAACATAACATTTCATGTACAACATCACTTGAACACCTTTGGTTGTATTCTAGCTCTTGTAGAGTATTGGTGCAATGCCCCAAGGGAAGGCCCAAACCACATCTGAGCCTGTATTCCAAAAGAACTAGTCAATAGTACAATTGGAGCTCCATTAGGTCTTTGATGGCTGCAATATTAACTAGGAGCAATCTAGGCAATTTTGAGAATTCGGTTGGTAATGGTGTATAAATGATAAACTTGGAGTATTTCAAACTACCAAGGTGAAAGCCATTGTGGAGACCTTCAAGAAGTGTGTAGAAAAGAGGGTGAGAAAAGGGGGGGGGGGGGGGGGTTAATGAGCAAAGGGAATTTCGGTTTTAGTGAGAAACCAACGTGCTTTTTTTAAGGAGGTTAAACTTGCTTTAGAAAGAGTGGAATTGGCCAGGAAGTGTTATGGGCCAATGGATCTCCAAAAGACAAAGAGTAATGCTACATACAATCGTGAAGTGTGCAAGCGCCATGTAGTCGCTTTGAAAAAGAGTGGGGTCCACTATTAAAAAATTAATTTTTTTCGTGTGGATCTCATATTTATTCGTTTTTTTTAAAGTGATTGCGCAGCGTTTGCACACTCACGATTACAACTATCATTTCTCAAGGACAAAATACCCATACCATATACTTAGGAAAGCTCCAATTGATGGATTGCGTGTGCCATGGGCTACAACTTACTAGACTTCAATCCATCCTGTCAAGATATATGACTTAGATTTAAGTAAGCTGGATCCTGGCAGCATGGGCCCTGCGTGTAGCTTTGGACCTAGAGACTTATTCCATAATGGGCTAGACTCAAGAGCCCAATCAAAGATGATAAGGGTGAGCACGTAGAGGGGTTTTGCTCATGTGGGATAAGAGCATCACTGAAAAAACTGAGGATATATTAGTGTATACATAGTAGCGTGCAGCTAAACATGTTGAAGACAATTTTTTTATGGGCTTTTGTAGGTGTTTATAGTCCTAATAATGACTATGATAGACAATTCTTTTGGAATGAGCTGGTGGAACTTACCATGGGTTTGATCGCTATTCTGTCTCATCTTCTCTTTGCTGATGATACCTTGAATTTTTTTGAGGTCTACTTGGATCATCTTTGCACTTGCGTTGTTTGTTCTTGTGCTTTGAATATGTTTTTGGGCTGAGAATTAATCTAGCCAAATCAAAGTTCGACCTTGATTGGAACAGTTGTTGATGTAGAAGGACTGATGCATCTATTGGATGTAGGGTGTCTTCTATGCCTATGAAGTATTTGGGTCTTTTGTTTGGGGCTTCATTTAGGGTAAAATCTATCTGGGATGACATTATCGAGGAGTTGAAACGTTGTTTGGCTAGGTGAAAATTCTAATTATTGAAGGGTGGATGGATAAATCTGATGGCGAGTTCTCTTTCAAATTTGCCAACTTACTTTTGCCTCTTATCTCCATATCTATTGTGGTAGCCCATTGTCTTGAAAAACTTCCATAGGATTTATTATGGGTACGTTGTTATGGTTTTATGCCATGAATGAGATGAATTGTGGGGAGCTGTAATAAAATAAAATGTAGCAGTATGTGGGTATTCATATGATGTTAGTGGGTCTTTTGAGGTGGGGGTGTGGAAAACATCATAATGCGGTTGGGGGATTTCTCATTGTCTTTGGTTTGAGATGGGGATGGGCCTAATATCATATTTTGACATGATGCAATGTGTGGGGCCCAGCCTTTTTAGAATTTCCCGCTGCAAGGAACCGTCGGTAGTAGAACTTATACAGATTGAGAATGGACGCTCATGGAGTGGTACTTTTATTAGAGCAAGCTGAGAGGAGGTGGAGCTGACAAGATATGCTAGATTCTTCCAAAGACGAATCTTTGAGTTAAAGTCTTTATGCCATGTGTTTTCCTTTGGAAGAATATTTGGAGAGAGGCATCATCAAGGGTAACATTCTTTTGTTTGGTTGGCAATGCAAAGGAAGATATTAATTGTAGATAACTTGAGAAAGAGGAATTGCATAGTACTGGACTGGTGTTGTATGTTGTTAGCAAGGTGGAGAAAGCATTGGTCATCTTATGCTTTGCTGAAAGGTGGCTCGGGATTTATGGGAATCAATATTTCATACCTTTGGGATTGAATGGATTATGCTCTGGTAGATTTTATGGCTTGTTGGCATAGGCCCTGTTTGGATAGTGAAAGTGTCTCGTCTCATCTCATCATTACAACTTTTCCAAATTCTCACACAAAATATAATAAACAATTCAACTTTTTCAATTCCATAATAATATTAAAAAACAATATTCTAACAATATTTTATTCAACTTTTGACTTTCATCTCAACTCATTTCATCTTATCTCAACTCGCTATCCAAACGGCACCATAGTTGTGTTAGTAGCCATAGCAATTTAAATGTTTGGAGAGTGGTCCCCTTTTGTTTGATGTGGTGTATTTGGTAGGAAGACAATGCTTAACTTTGGAAGATTGTGACAGGATAGTGCTAGAATCAAGAATCATTGTGTTCAATGCCCTTTATTTGTGGATATGGCATGTAATAGTTTCGGTGCTTATAGCTTTCTAGACTTCATGGAGTTGTGTTTCTTTTCTTAATCTGTACAGCTAGGTGTTTCCTATTGTATGCTTCCTTTGTACTTGGGTTGTGCCCCTTTGTTCCTTTGAATAAAATTTACCTTATCAAGGGGCTTCTGTTACTTACTGTGACTCTAAGTCTACAAGGCTTGTTTGTGAAAGTGGGCTCACAGCTAACTTTATGTAAGCATTTTCATTTTTTCTTAGCAAGGGTTGCTATGTCTTTTGTTAGCCGGTGGGTAGAATATATAAATGGAAATTTGTAGAAGTTCACAGCAGTTAAAATTCATATTGATTTAAGTACTGTAATTGGTCCAAATTTTGTTAATGCTGCAAGTTTTGGTCACTTTAGAGGTAGAATAAATTTTTGGTAGGTGATGGAAGTGAACACAGAATTATGGCACTTTATTTTTTGATTGGTATCATATATCAAGAAATACATCCACTGCAATGAAACTTAACTGCATGCCATCCATGTGGGTATAAATTTCCCTGACAATGCCTGGTAAAGAGAGGAGAAAAAAACAAGAAAAGATGCGAAAGAAAAAATTGTTTTGTTAAAATATACTCCTGTGGTTTATTAACTATTAAACAGCTTGTATTAACCATTGGACATTTTTGCTTATATTGTACTTGAATTGGTTGGAAACACAACAACAGCCACTTCGATAGAAATTAGTGGATTGAGAATGCTGTTTATGATTCAAGCGCCTGGATTGACATCAAACAAAATATACATGTTATAAGAGTAATCTTTATGCCTATTATTCAAGTTAACAAGGGGTTATTGGACTGGAAAATTCAAATTCCATTCAAACTTTATTTATCATGAGCCCCTATATTTTTCTGAGCTAGTGCAAATTAACAAGTTAAGTACATGGGTTGTTTGTCAAAGCAGGAATTAAAAAGACAGATAATATACAGTGTGTTGTGGTGATGCTGCTATTCATGTGTTCTTTCTAAAGTGCAAATCTTTGCTCATCATGCGATAAATGTTGGGATATCTTGTTAGTAATTGGCTTACTTTTCATGTTTCGTGATTTCTCTCTTCATATGTGCAGTTTATTAGCTCCTTGAAAGATAATTTAAACGCAGAAGTAGCTTTGGGTACAGTAACTAATGTTAAGGAAGCTTGTGCGTGGCTTGGATATACATATCTTTTTATAAGGATGAGGTTGAATCCTCTGGCATATGGTATTGGATGGGATGAGGTATGGTGTGTCTGTTTATGTAAATCAATATCAATTTATATACACCTGTATATTGTATGTATATATAGTTATTTATTCCTGATTGAAATGTGATGTTAAGATCTGATATAGCCTATTTCCTTATAACGTCTCGTTTGAGAATTAAAGATAGAAAAATGTGGTTGAACATTTTTTTATCACTGTTTTGGATTCTACTTTTATTTATTTATTTAACTTCCTCCCCCCCCCCCCCCCCCCAAAAAAAAAAGAAAAAAGAAAAAAGATTTAGTCATAGGCTGCATAATTCTTAATTGGTATATTCATGTGGCAGCTTCGTCTTTTACAGTTTTTTGCTCTCCCCTCTTTGGTGGAACATCTTGATAATGCATATACTATGAACACTTGTTTAGGAAGTCTTGTCTGACATGTTGCCTTCCCATTTCACTTGTTGAACATATTTTTGGGTTTTTCTTCCTGGTTTTGGTTCTTAAATAAGTTGCTTTTCGACTTGTTTTGGCAGCTTGTCGCCGATCCTTCGTTAAGTTCAAAGCAAAGATCTCTTGTAACAGATGCTGCACGTGCACTTGATAAAGCAAAGATGATGCGCTTTGATGAGAAAAGTGGCAATTTTTACTGTACTGAGCTTGGTCGCATTGCAAGCCACTTTTATATTCAATACTCTAGTGTTGAAACTTACAATGAAATGTTGAGACGCCACATGAATGATAGCGAGGTTGTTTGTTGTGACCTGTTGCATTTGCTACATGTTTCTGTCTGTGTCTCGATTTTCCCTTTTTTGTTACTTTTTACTATACTTTTTAACTTTTATTTAAAGAAAAACATAGAGTCAACCACAATAATATAGTGTACAGGTGTCATTCTCCAATTTTTGCGTGATTATTCTTCTTCTGTTTTGTGGTTCCTTTATTTACTAAAAGAAACATTATCATTCTTGTAAGCGGTACCAATTTGTTGCTGCTGTAGGTAATTGACATGGTGGCTCACTCTTCTGAATTTGAAAACATTGCTGTTCGAGAAGAGGAACAGAATGAGTTAGAGACATTGGTGCGGACATCATGCCCGTTAGAAGTTAAAGGTGGTCCTTCAAATAAGCATGGCAAAATTTCCATTCTCATTCAGGTTACCTTTTTCCTTTTGGTTTTGTTTTGTTTATTTTGTTTTGTTTGTTTCTTTTTTTAGGATATTGACAATGTTTGCTAGCTACAAAGTGAAAGAAAAGGAGATATTTAATGACTAATATATTGTTTATTTTACTTGCAGTTGTACATATCTCGAGGCTCAATTGATACCTTCTCATTGGTTTCTGATGCTGCATATATAAGCGCAAGCTTGGCTCGTATTATGAGAGCTTTATTTGAAATTTGTTTGCGAAGAGGCTGGTGTGAGATGTCTTTGTTCATGTTGGAATATTGCAAGGCTGTGGATCGGAAAATTTGGCCCCATCTACATCCCCTTAGACAATTTGACAAGGATATTTCATCAGACGTTTGTCCCATAGACCTTTTTCCTACTATCTGCTCAAAACGTTCTTTTGTTGCCTTGTATAATTATGTTTCTCGGTTGGTCCAGATACTTCGGAAGCTTGAAGAACGAGGGGCTGACTTGGATCGCCTGCAGGAGATGCAGGAAAAGGACATTGGGGCATTGATTCGTTATGCAAATGGAGGAAAGGTACGCTCATTTTGTGGACTGATGCTCTAATATCTTGAAGCTATTGGATTATATAAGAATTAGATCCTAATTAACCTTCTTTCTTTATTTTCTTTGTGACATGGCAGTTGGTTAAGCAATGTTTAGGATATTTCCCATGGATTCAGTTATCAGCAACTGTAAGTCCGATCACCAGAACTGTTTTGAAGGTAACTTTATGGAGAATGTTTTTCTTTTTTTCAAACTTTTTGACATCAGAACTTTCCACCTAGTTGTGTGAAATTAAAAGTGTCATTTTTTACGGGATCAATATAAATTCTCAGGTGGATCTCCGTATAACGCCAGAGTTTATATGGAAAGATCGTTTCCATGGTGCTACTGAGCGTTGGTGGATTCTGGTTGAGGTGAAGACTCACTCTTTTTGAATTATAATTTAAGTGAATGACTCCTTAAGATAAGTTACCAAGAAAGTAAAGTGTAAAAGCCTCTCTTTTGTGGGCTTGAAAAATATCTTTATAAGGTACTCAATTTTTGAAATCTTAAAGGTTGATGAATTTAGATTCTCAAAAACCTCTGCCATTTCTAAATTTTATAATGGTAATTAGTAATATAAGACTAAACTGTTTGTACAAGCTTAATTTTGGAAAAATTTCATGCTTGTTTTCAACAAATCAGTCATAATAATCCTAGCTTCATTTAAAACTGATCTAATTTCTTGCCCCAATTTTTTTATTGTTTGTTCTCTTTCTTCCGTTGGAAAATATGGTCTTTCTAAGTTTTAATGTTACTTCCCCATGGGTCATGGCTTCACCTATTTTCATATTCTACATTGTAATAACTATATTTCATATTTTGATACATCTACATTGAATACCAAAACGAATCTTTTAAACAGGACTCAGAGAACGATCATATCTACTACTCAGAACTTTTCACTCTGACAAAGCGGATGGCCAGAGGCGAACCTCAGAAGCTGTCCTTCACTGTGCCAATATTTGAACCACATCCACCCCAATATTATATCCGTGCTGTTTCTGATTCTTGGTTGCATGCTGAGGCTTTCTACACCATTTCTTTCCATAATCTAGCGCTGCCAGAGGTATTAATTTTTTATTTTCTAAACTTAAGGCACATTCACATTATAGCAGCATTGTGTCCAATTTTCTCCTGCCAAGGCTCTGTCTCATATGAAGATTATTCTTTGTTCAGGCTTGTACTTCACACACAGAACTTCTAGATTTAAAACCTCTCCCTGTGACTTCATTGGGCAACAGTACTTATGAAGCTTTGTACAAGTTTTCACATTTTAATCCTATACAAACACAGGTTTGGTCGAAAATTTACACTGCAGGTTTTGTTATTTAATACTTATTGGTTTCGGATTAGTAACAGTTTGAATTTGTATTATTATGTTGCTGTTATTGGGCAGAGTTTCCATGTCCTTTATCACACTGACAACAATGTGCTGTTAGGAGCTCCCACTGGAAGTGGGAAAACCATATCTGCTGAGCTTGCCATGCTTCACCTCTTTAATACTCAGCCTGACATGAAGGTATGCCTTCAAGTTTTCTTCATGCATAGTATAGAAGAGGATTGCTTTTGATTCTTTCCATTGTTCTTTCTTTTTTTCCATAGCTCTAATAGATTCCTGTGTACTGGGGCTATGCCCTTTTGTTTGCTTCCGTATTTTGAATTTTTTTTTGTAGTTACTTTTGTTTGTATTTTGAAGTATACAAGAGATGAACCTAATTACAAACTAAGTGCTGTGAAAAGCAGCATAAAAGTCATGAAAACTAATCCCATTCAATACAATAGCCGAAGCCCAAAGTAACAATGTCTGAAAGAAAAAGTCCCTGAACTCTCCCATCAAACGTTCCCTATTATCAAAGCAGCAACCATTCCTTTCGTTCCAAGTACACCACATTAAGCATGGAGGCACCATCTTACAAACAGCTGCGATTTGACGATTGCCCTGAATTCCTCTCCAACATGACAAAAAGTCGACCACCCTCCTAGGTATGATCCAGACAATACCAAGCCGGGTAAAGATTTCATCCCATAAAGCCTTAATCACATCACAATATAGAAGAAGATGATCTGTTGTTTCTCCATTTCTTTTACATATAAAGCACCAATCCATTATCAAAAGACTGCTTTCTCAGATTATCAATAGTCAAAATTTTCCCATGAGAGGCCAGCCAGCCAAAGAAAGCAACCTTAAGTGGAACGTTACTCCTCCAAATGCTCTTCCAAGGGAAAACAATGGAAGAATGGGGTGACATAGCCTTATAAAAGGACTTGACTGAGATGTTACTCCTCCAAATGCTCCTCGAATGAATCCAGAGCAACCTGTCCTCCTGTTTGGCTTGTAAAATTCTGTGATATCTCCAACCTTCCAATCTTGGACAGCTCTAATAAACCTCACGGACCATTGAAGAGAACCAGCAGAAATGTCCATGTTATCAGCCACTAAGCATCCTTATCCAATGCAATCCTATAAAGAGAAGGGAAAACATTCTTCAAGGCAACATCACTACACCAAATATCGTGCCAGAATCTGATTCATGTTCCCCTTCCCACCTCAAATCTGAAATTGCTGAAGAAATCTTCCCATCCATTCCGAATAAATTTCCAAACTCCCACTCCATATGCCCCTTTTACTTTATTTGAGCACCATCTTACCCAAATACTCTCATATTTGACACCAATAACATTCCTCCAAAGAGCATCCCCTTCTCGATGATACCGCCATAGCCATTTCCCTAATAGTGCATTATTGAAGGTTCTCAACTTTCTGATCCCCAAACCACCACAAGATAAAGGGGTGCAGACCTTATCCCACTTAATCAAGTGGAATTTTTTCTCATCCTCTAAGTCTCCCCACAAGAAATTACGAAAAATCTTCTCCAATCTATTCGCCACCCTTGCAGGCAAAGGGAATAAAGATAAAAAAAAAATATGTTGGGAGATTAGATAATGTGCTCTTGATTAAGGTGATTCTACCACCTTTGGACAAATAGATCATCTTCTAACCCACTAGTCTATATTCAATCTTTTCAACAATCCCATCCCACATTGCCTTGGATTTATGAGGAGCTCCCAAGAGAAGACCAAGCTACTTCATAGGCAAGGATGACACTTTGAAGCCCAAGTTAGCAGCCAATTCGCCTAAGTCATGAACCAAGCCAACAAGAACCATTTTAGATTTAGATAGATTCACCTCAAGGCCAGAGGCAGCTTCAAAACAAAGTAATAGTGCCCTTAAGGAGCGAATCTGGTCGGGATCTGGCTCTCAGAGAATTAGCATGTCTTTAGCAAAGAGGAGGCGAGAGACATTTAAGCAAACCCGAGATAAAGTCCTTATTTGTCGCTGCTTTCAACATTCTGTTCAACACATCCATTACTAAAACAAACAAGAAATGGGACAGAGGGTTCCCTTGTCTCAAGCCCTGAGAACTATTAAAGAAACCTTCAGGGGAGCTATTTACCAAAATTGAGAATCTGACAGTTGTGATGCAATATTTCATCCATTGACACCATCTCTCCCCAAAACCGTATCTACCAAGAATATACACCAAAAATGCCCAATTAACATAATCAAACGCCTTCTCCAAATCCAATTTACAAACAATACCCGGGGTGTCGGCTCTGACTCTATTGTCCAAGCATTCATTGGCAATGAGTACGGAGTCAAGAATCTGTCTTCTCTTGACAAAGGCATTTTGTGACTTCAAGATGATCTTCCCCATGACTTCACTCATCTGACTAGCTAGAACTTTTGAAATGATCTTGTATACCCCACTCACCAGACTTATGGGGCAGAAATCTTTCACCTCCACTGACCTTGTCCTTTTTGGAGTAAAGGCAATGAATGAAGCGTTAAGATTTTCTCAAATTTCATTGACGTGTGAAATTCGAGAAAAACCTTCATGATGTCCTCCCTAACAATATCCCAACAAACTTGAAAGAAAGTTGTTGAGAAGCCATCTAGACCTGGTGCTTTGTCTTTGTCCATCCCTCTTAACACTAAGTTCCTCATCCTCTTCCTCTTAACACACACAAAGTACCTCATCCTCATTCTTCTAAGCAGGATTGGGACTTGATAAAAATTGAATGGGTAGTGGACTTTGTTAAGTAGGTGGCGCGGGAGTTTAACCACACAAAAAAGGAACATTGGGAAAGTAGGGAGGAGACTCAACCAATGTGACATCGGTTGAAGAGCAGGATTGTAGCAATGATCCTTTTGGGTTGTAGAGTAACCAAGAAAGACACATTTAGTGGCATGAGGATGAGTAGCAGTAAGCAAGAGTAACCAACGATATCTCTCTTGACCATTGATGACCAGGCTCACCCATCATCAGGATGGGGAGGCTTTGTGGAGAGATGATATTGACTCCAAGTATGGGGGTGCTTGGTGAGGTTAGTATTCCAATGAAGCACAAGGGGAGGAGGGGGAGGCTTTGTGGAGAGATTTGATTGATTCCAAGTATGGGGGGATGCCTGGGGATGTTTGTATTCCAATGAAGCACTAGGAGCCCATGGAGTGGGGTTGTGGAAGAGTATCAGAAGAGTTTTTTTTTTTTTTTTTGGGGATTCTCTAGACATACCAGATATGTGGTGGGTGATGGCTTTGGGATCAGATTTTAGTAGGATAGGTGGTATGGAGACATGGCCCTCAAGAATGCTTTCCCTACAGTTTTTAGGATTGTGCATGAGCAAGAGGCTTCGGCAGCTGAGTTAATGGAAGTCACTTGTGGTTCATTATAGCGGAATGTTAGCTTCCTTAGAGCAACCCAAGATTGGGAAGTTGGTGCCTTCACTAAATTTTCATTTTGCTTTACTCTACAGGAGTAAGCAACAAGGAGGTAGATAAGATGCATTGTACCCCCTCTAAGAAAGGGAACTTCTCTGTATGCTCTTTTTACGAGGCTATGACTATTTAGTGAGGAATATTTGGATGAGTAAGGCACCTCTGAAGGCTGCGTTTTTTGTTGGACGGTTTCCCTTGGGAAGATCTTGACCATTGATTATATAAGCAAACATTTTATTATTCTAACCAATTGGTGTTGCATGTGTCAAAGGAGTGGTGAAACATTGGATTACTTGCAACTTCATTGTGGTGTTGCTTGGGCTCCATGGGATGACTTCTAAGTAAAGTTGGTCTTGCATGGGTGATGCCTTGAGAGGGTGGTAATCTTCTAGCTAGCTATAGAGTATTTATGTCTTTTGTGGTGCTTTTGGAGTGAAAGGAATCACAGGAGCTTTGAAGATCGGGAATGCTCATTAGAAGAACTTAGAAGCCTATTTTTAGAGACATTATTTCTTTGCGCTATAGCTATAGATTTTAAAGGAGTTAGTTTTCATGAGTTCCTTGTATCCATCACTTCTCCTAATTTGGTGTTTTCTCTTGTATACTTGTGTATTGGGGCTACGCCTCTTTCTATGTTTCAATAAAATCTGGTTTTTACTTATCAAATAGAGAAGGGTTCTATATAGTAGAGTAACCAAACTACCCCTGTATGTTGCTATACTATAGGTTGCAATATGCTTAAATTGCTGCCTGAATTCAGGTTATTTATATCGCACCATTGAAGGCTATCGTTCGGGAAAGAATGAATGATTGGAAAAAGCGACTTGTCTCTCAGCTTGGGAAGGAGATGGTGACTGCATTTATTTATTAGTCATTGATATGTTTTAACATATGGTGCTTGTATTAACAAGATGTTTGTATCAGGTTGAAATGACTGGAGATTATACTCCAGATTTGATGGCTCTCTTGTCAGCTGATATCATAATATCTACTCCTGAGAAGTGGGATGGTATCAGTCGTAATTGGCATAGTCGAAGCTACGTCAAAAAGGTCCATCTATTAATCATTATTGTTCATAATGGGATCTATTAATCATTATTGGTCATAATGGGATTTGTTTTCCTTTTATTATCTTCTTTTTCTTTTTTTTTTTATATCACAATACTTAATTGGTGGATGGCTGCTAGACATTAATGCGTAAGATCTGCTCAATAGGTTGGGCTTATGATTTTGGATGAGATTCACTTATTGGGAGCTGATCGTGGCCCAATCCTTGAGGTATTTCTACCAATTGCTGTGGCATTTTCTTGAGTGATGCTTTTAATCTATAACATATAATATTAAAACAAAGGCTAGGATGAATTTTGATCAATTCAAATTTTTTTGAACCGTCAGTTTGGTCTTAGAAGTTTGACTTCGAGCAGTTAAAAACTCAGAAAATTTGTTTTTGTTGTCAATGTAGTCCTCAGTCAGGATCTGTTGAAAGACAGGTAAGTGTACAAAACAGTGATTGTTTTGGAAATTTCCAAGTTTTGGATCAAATAAATTGAACAGTCACATGCCCCACAGAAATGATGTTGTTATGGCAGAGGTATGGAGGTGAGGGTGTTTTGGCGGTGTTAAGGGGTTTAGGTGTTTCCAACAGGGTTTTTGTGTCTGTTTAGGTTGTTTATGTATATTTCTGGTGGTTGGTGGGTTGTGTTTGATGGAGAGGCTTTCTGATTTTGGGAAATTTGATCAGTGGTGGTGGCTCTGTGATTGGGTTTTCTTTCCTTTTTTTGATATGTTTATTGGGTTTGGTGATGTGTGGTAGTGGTTTTGGGTAGTTTCTGCAACGTCTGTGGGTGTTTGGTGAGTTTTTCGGTGTGGTGGCAAATGATCTTGGGGTTGGAGGTCGGAAGTCATATGCCAGGTTCTTTCAGCAGCCACAACTCTATTTTAAACATCATTTCGGTGGAGTGTAGCCATGTTTTATGTGCCTTTATAAAATCATGGAAAATCATAGTTACCAAAATTTTCCCGAGATTATTACACTTTGCACCCTCAAACTACCCCTCCTTTTGCAATGTGCAACCTAAAACTACTTACAGGTTTCATTCTGCATCTTCCATTAAGGTCTATCATTAAGATTATGCCTGTGGCTTTTTTCATCTTAGGGTAAGATATTAACTGAGGGTGCATATTGCAAAATGTAATATCCCAACTTTCATCGTTTTATTTGTTTTTATTTTATTTTATTTTTATATCGCATCATTTTATATACTTAGAAGGCATAGAATTTGATGGATCAAATGGAAGGGCTACATTGACAGCAAAGCCATAGTTTAATGTGTTGATGCTTAAATTGAAACCTTGGGAATCAAACTGAAAGCTACACAAAAGTTGAAGAGACTTGAATGTGTTTTAGTCAAAGAAATCTCATTCTTCAAAATTTCAGAAGCCCCTGCTCTAGTATGTCTCTTGATGCAGAGAGTTGCTAGATTTGGTAGTTACAATGGCTTACTTTGATGTCGCTGTGCCAAGGAAATAAATTTATCCGTTTCTTTTGAAGAGTAGATAATGTGAGCTGGCAAAATGGTAAATTTTCCAAATTTCTTAATGGAGGGGACAAAAATGTCCAGCAGAAAATAGCATAGAAATCTCTCAGTTCATTTGATTTGATATTTTGTTTCTTTTCTTCTTTCATTAGTCGACAAACCTTATTCTATTTGCTTTAATTCTCATGCTCAATTTCATAACTAAATGTTTCCAGGTTATTGTTTCAAGGATGAGATACATATCATCACAAACAGAGCGTGCAGTACGATTTGTAGGCCTGTCTACTGCTTTAGCAAATGCGGGGTATGGTCGTGCTTATTTTGATAGTTTCTCTAAATCAACAGAATGCTCTTGCTTCTTCTATCAGATCTCGCTTCCCTGTCTATCTTATGAAACCTTCAATAACATCCAGAAGTCAAACTCAAGTATTAATACTATCAATTTACTTATAAAAAAGTACTAATCAATTTAAATTTTTAATTTTTTGGTGTAGAGTTACCATTAATATGTTTATCTTTCATCCTCAATTTTTTGGTCTTCAGTGAGAATAGTTTTCTCCCTTATTTCTGTCTACATTTGAAACTTTTTAATAGCATTAAATTCTGTATAAAAATTGGTCCGAGCTACTTTCAAAGAATTACATTACTGAGTTAATGGTGGCTTGGGAGGGTCACTGGGGCAAACATGGGTAAAGATGTTGAGAGGATGGGCCCTTTGTACGTGGGGCCAGTAATTTAAAAAACAATTATGCTTAATTCTTTGCACAAATGGGCTACAGTCCACAATAATACGTGATTTGCATCCTCTGTGAATTTTATAAAAAGGAACATGTTTCTGACCCTCTAGGCTTAATGACTTCACTTTGTAATTTTCTGATGCACTTCTTTTAATCTAGCGATTTAGCCGATTGGTTGGGTGTTGGGGAAACCGGACTTTTCAACTTCAAGCCAAGTGTGAGGCCTGTACCTCTTGAAGTTCATATACAGGCGAGTTGAAGTAGTGCTTCTCATTGGTTGAAATTCTTTATTATCATAATGTCTGATATTTCTTGATCCATTGTTCAATTATATTTACTATTTTATGATATAACTCCCTCCATCCTCAAAAGCACGTGCTTTGGAAAAAGGCACTATTTTTATGGGGGAAAATAATGCATTGACAATTCATAATTCAGTTATGATCCTCCAGAGTTGCTCTCTTTCAAAAGTAATGCTTTGACTTTTTTGAGATGTACATAGTAGGACCAAAAGAAAAAAAAAATGGAGTAAGACCCATATGGGATGTTGAGAGTATCTGAATTTTTATCAATGGTTATCTAGTAAGTATTGGGCTTTTATTTTCCCTTTAAAGTACACGCAAGAAGATATGGCTAGCTTTTCCGGGATTTGGAACTACAGAATAGAGTGGTATAATATATATTCTTTCTTATAAAGCGAATCGTAGCAGCTTATGTATATCTCTTTTTTATTGTCTTAATGGGTGTTATAAATTACAAACATGTCAAGCATATATGCTTGCAAAAACGTATTTGCGAGTCTTCCATGGTACTTCACTATGTCTGATTTACTCTTATAATGAAGTGAGTAATAATTTAATGCATGTTTAAGTGTTGCCATATTTTACACTTGATACACAATTATGATAAGAACCGTTGATCAAGTTCTATAGTTTAGAGATAAACATCCTATCATGTTGGTACTAATAGTTGTTGAAAGTACATTACAGAACATGACCTGCCTTATTACCCTGATTAACAGCAACCATTCGGCATTTACTTTGTTAGAATAAATGAGAAAAAACGGAGGATATATTCTCCTGCCTATAATATGGAATCTTCGTAAGCTTATCTGGAAATTACTTTTAACAATAGCTACTAACATAAAATTGAGATTCTCTAATCAATAAAATTCTTGCTTACGTATCAAAAAAAAATATTGAGGATCTTTTGCTCTGGATTTGTGCGGGTGAACTTATTCAAACCATAATGCTAGTTTTGATGCCCAAATGAGGTAGTGACTGATAACCCTTGTTTATGATCCTTTCTCATGGTTGATATAAAAATTGATTGAGGGCTTTAACATTTGCATGCTACAATTTTAATGCCTCTGTTTCTGTGAACAGGGATATCCTGGAAAGTTCTACTGCCCAAGGATGAATAGCATGAATAAACCAGCATATGCTGCTATATGCACCCATTCACCTACAAAACCAGTTCTGATATTTGTTTCATCTCGTCGTCAGACAAGGCTAACTGCTTTGGACCTCATTCAGGTGAGATCCATTTCATGCCTTGAATATGGATTATTAGATTTCCAGTACCATTTAATTGTTCTGTTTTTGTATTACTGAAGTTTGCAGCTTCAGACGAACAACCAAGGCAGTTTATTAATATTCTAGAAGAAGCACTTCAGATGGTTCTTTCTCAGATCACTGATCAGAACCTGAGGCACACCTTACAATTTGGCATCGGGTTACATCATGCAGGTCTGAATGACAAGGACAGATCTCTTGTAGAGGAACTTTTTGCAAACAACAAGATTCAGGCACTACTCTGTCACATGAATAGTCTTTCATTATTGTTCTGGTTGGGGCAAAAAAGGATGAACTGATGAGGTACATCATACAATGCAGGTATTGGTTTGTACCAGCACATTGGCATGGGGTGTGAACCTTCCAGCTCATCTGGTCATTATCAAGGTGAGGAAAATTAAATATGGTGTTTGTCTATTGGTTTGATGGTCTAAGAATTTTGCAGTGGGTGTTTTTTGGAAGTTTGACCTTTTCTATGTTAACACATTTTTTCCTTTAAAGGTATGGCAAGGATTAAAAAGTAACTAAAGTGTTAGTCTGAGATATATATCCTGAAAAAGCCCCTATGGGTTGGCTCAAGTGCTAAGGACCTTGGTCTTGTTGGTATACTCCCTCCTGGTCTAAGATTCAATTCTTAGGTGCAAACAATTTCAAGGGGCCATCGGATTGAGGGAATTTCCCCTTGAATTACCCTAGATGCACTTGTGAAAAACTCCTTGTGGGGGGCCCATGCAACCCTGGAATTAGTCGGCACTTTGTTCCCAGCATCCAATCCAATAAAAAAAATATTTATCCAGAAAATTATTCTGTGTCGGATTTACAAGTTTAGTGCCCTTTGCTCTTCTAGGCCAGTTCAAGCACTCAATATGCTCAAAAATATTCCTTCTCAAATTAAGTTCACTTGTTTTGTGAGCCTGCCTGAATTGATATAGACAGACTTTGGCTGTCATAATATTGTATTGGATTTCCAATGGAATTTCAAAATCCAATACAATGTTTTAACCTTCAAAATGTTTCAAATTTTCTTCTTTCAGTAAAGTCTTTAAAAAACAAACGGAATCCTAACATATTTTAACATGTTTCAAATTTTGATTAGAGATATGCTTAAAAAAAAGTAAGTTTCAAATTTTTTCTTCAAGTTATTTCATCATTTTGTCACTTGAACATTAGCAGAATCATATCATGTTGAAGGTGAGAGATAGTCATGCTTTTTCTTTCCTATGCACGAGATATTCATGGTTGATTCCAAGTCTTCCTCTCTTATCTCTGTTATGTGATATGTTTCAACTGTGAAAGTTCCTAGCTTGTACAGATGATGTCATATGTAGGGGTGAGAAACCGACTGGCCATTTTGGTGGTCCAAACTGACTGAACCAACCAAAATGAGGGTAGAGAAGCGTCCGGGCTGTCGTTGGTTCATCGGTTTGGGCCTCAAGCAGTCTAATTTTTGGGCCTTTTTTGTCTGGCTTGAGTATTTTGGGACCCAATTAAAGTTCTAATTTAATGTAGTGCCATTTTAAAGGCCAGTTTTAATATTTGAGTTCCATTTTAATTTTTGAACTCCATTTTTAATGTTAGTTTAATAAAAAAAATTACAAATAGTAAATACATACTAGATAAATAATTAAAAAAAAAAAAAAGTTACAACAACAACACCATGATACCACCCACCACTTCAACCACCATCCACCCCTTCAAAGTTCAAACTCCGCTAGATGTATAATACATGTTACTAACCAAGAACTTATCAAAAGAAATGTTACAAACCAAGTTATCAAGTCTCAAATTCACTCACAAATAGAAAAAATAAAAATTGTGAACTAAATAAAAATTTTACAACTACAAAACCATAAGATGAATATATATTCTTGAGTCTTCACTCATGATGCTTCAATCTTCCTCAATGGTTGTGACATTTGATTGTGTGCCCAACTCTATATAGAAACATATATAAGAAGAAAACATCAAATATTAGTGAATTCTGATGTTGGAAAATATTAAAAATAAATTCTAATAGCAAATGAATATTGAATTAATATCGTAACATTACCCGATTCCATCATAAAGCTCTCCACATTATCCATGGACTCTCAAATATCAATACAACGGATGTTTCAACCAATTTTGAGCACAAATATCAATTCAACCAATGTTTCAACACACGTACTCCCTTACCAAATGCTGACTTGGATGCAATGGTGGAAACAAGCATGGCCAACAAGTCTCATGCAATTCTTGCAAGTATAGGATAGTTAGCCTCATTAAGTTTCCACCAAATCAACAAGTAAAAAAAGGGGTCCGGGCGGCACAACTATCTGATAATTACTGATCCACCTCTATTTTGGCAACGGTAGATCCCAAAGTGGAGGATGCTTGATCCCACTCATCATACTATCGTGTCTCAGCATCGCCTACCATCATCTATGATTGTAGAGTTCAGAAGGGGCTCATTCTATTGGCTAGTTGTGGTAAACCTGAATATCGCATTATACTCTTCATACAAATCCACTAATGGCTATCTCATACTTGACACCAACTCTTCAGCCCGAGTCTCATCGTGAATTTTCTTAAGTGGAAATTAAGAATCCCTAACTTGCTACATGGATCAAGCAAAATTGCAATCAACATTAACAACTTGCTTGGCCATTGCTCCTCATGTGTGGTGGGTCAATCTTCTCGTTCCCTTCCCAGCTGAACAATGAACCTCAGTGTGGTCTGCAACCAATATTTATCATATTTCCTTGTCATGCTTGTGGCTATGCTCATCAAACAATGATTATCACATTGGATTAGCCTAATCAATTCTTTTTGGAGTTTTCAAATCTCCTGAAAACTCGTGTTGGCCATGACATACCAAGAACTAGATAATCTCGTAGTTGCATCATAGAACATTTTTAAAAATCTTACAAACACCCACACTGCCTCCCACTCCTCAGCTCTAGGTAGACCCATGTGTCCATCAACAAAGTAAGAGGAAATTATAATCCTCACTCTCCATGCACCTGAAAGCCTTCTCAAACTTCTCGGTTGATTCCAACATCATGTATGTTAACTTTCATCGAGTTGGTACATCAAGGGAAAACATTTTCTTACAATCAATCTTCTATTTTTCTGCACATCTCTTAAACTTATCTAATCTTGCGGGAGAGGAACTCACGTATCTAATTGCATTATGAACCGTTGTGATGGCATCATTTCACTCCCTCAAACCCTCATTCATAATGAGGTTCAAAATATGAGCACATCTCATGTGAATGTATTCCCCCCCCCAAACACATTACTTGTCAAAAGCTGTCTCAATTATTCAATTGCAAGGTCCTTTGAGCTTGCATTATTCAATAGTCACAATGAATATCCTCTCAATGCCCCAATCAAGGAGGCACGATTCCACATACCTCCCACTAGTCTCCCTAAACACATATAATTAGGATTATGTACCGATCTCCATGTATCGATAGTCAATAAAATCTTCATGCCACCATCTTTCCTTTTTCCAATGCAAACAACTTCATGCAATTTCTTACAACCGTACGCTACATGGCACTTTAAACATAGGTTCAAGAGACCAACACACCTTTCTAAACCCTTGCCATTTAGACCGAACAACTTTAAATGGCAACTAATCTACAATTATCATCTCTGTAATCACCAACTATAGCCTCTTCACTATACTTGTGGGTTACAAGGGTCCTACTCATACTCTAAACACTATCTTCGACCCCCTCCTCGGGTGTTGCCTCACCCATTAATATTTTTTTATACCTATCCAATTGCCCACGTTTATGAGGGTTTTTGGGACATGTAGGCAAATGATTTTGCATGGTTGGAATCTTGTTTCTCTTTGAGTGGCAAGCGTAAAGCTTGCCACAATAGTTAACACTCGACTTTAGGCTCATCCATGTGGCAACCCTCTACCTTCTTAAAATGGTCCCAAACAAATGACAGATCCTTCCCCTTTTAGGAAGTGGACAATTACTATGGGTAGGGCCACTAAGGAGTCCTGATGTTTGGAGATTTCTCAAATCATCTCCCAAGTTTGTGGTCGGTTTGTTTAAGTCAATATCAATTGGAGTTGACGAAGAATCCATCTAACATGTGAAAGAAAAAAAACAATTAGAAAACACAAAAACAAAAAAAAACAAGCCCCAAACACGAAAATAAAAACCACAATTACACACCGGCAAGTTTGTAACATGGCAAACATCACAAGTCTAAGGCCTCGTTTGTTTACACAGATGAAAGTTGAATAAAATATTGTTAGAATATAATTTTTTAATGTTATTTTTGTTTTGGTATTTAAAAAAGTTGAATTTTTTATTGTATTCTGTGTGAGAGTTTGGAAAAGTTGTAATGATTAGATGAGATGAGATGGTTTGTGAAAACAAACAAGGTACTCTAAATTTGGTTATAGTTCACTCATCTTTCCACAATTCACATCACAATAACATCACATATTCACAACAATATATCCAATGAACAACATTCTAATTTTTACATTTTTCATGCAAAAAATTACACCAAATCAAACATGTAATTACTCACAGCAAGAAATAGGGTCACGGTGACTGTTCACCCCTAATCCAAAGGATTCAAAAATTTGGTCCAAAATTTTGAAATGCCTATACATAGATAGATAAACAAGTTAGACACCAAATAATTGGAAAAAATCACAAATTAAATGGGAGCCGAAAAGATTATACTTTAATATGCAAACTTCCCGCGACGGTTGATGGTGGGACGCGAGGAGCAACTTTTGGGACCGCCGATCTGCGGTTCTGGGCCACAGGTGGAACACCGGATCGGGCAGAGGGAGTGCCAAGAGGATTCGGTCAAAGAATCGAGAAGGGGATTAGGGCATCAGCCCAAACCAAAACGATGTTGTTTTGACTTTATAAGCCAAGCGGCATTGCCTTGTTTTTTTTTTTACTCTTTTACTGAAACAACGCCATTTAACTTACTTAAGTTATGCGGCCTCGTTTTATGTAAGTATAAAAATTATATATATAAATATATATAGATATATATATAATCTGTCGGTTCACCGGTTTGAACCCTATGCAAACCGGGAACTGAACTAAGTCTTATTGGTTTCCACCTTGTTGGACCGCTGACCAACCGGTTCTCCATTAGTTCTGGCATCCAGCAGCCTATTCTGGTTGATTCTGTCTGGCTGTATTGGTTACTGTTCACCCTTAGTCATATGTATAATGTTTGGGACAAGCCCAGCAATACTTTTATACCCCTAGTCATTGGGACAAATTTCACTTGGTGTTCTGGTTTTTTCTTATCTCCCTAATCAAAGTTCTAGATTGAAATCTTTTGTTAATTGTTTCTCATGCTAGTAGTGTTGCCATATATTTCCATAACGTTCATGAAATTTAGAACTTCACTTCTAAATTTTGATACGTGCCTTGCGTTGGTTTTAAAGTTGATTCTTTGTGTAATTTTTACAAAACCATGAGATATTTTAAGTGGCAAATTGTGCTCATCATGCTTATGATAAATTAGTGTTTTATTAAAATGTATTTTCTGTTCTACATTGCCCTTTGCCATACAAAATTGCCTTTCAATTTTTGGCATTCTTTTAGCTCAGAATGATTCTCTTTTCCAATGGTAAGATCCTTTTTCCATTCCATGCATGCCTTATTTTGGAAGAGAACTGTGTTTTCGTTGCAGGGAACAGAATATTATGATGGAAAAGCAAAGAGATATGTTGATTTTCCAATCACGGATATCTTGCAAATGATGGGTCGTGCTGGCCGCCCACAATTTGATCAACATGGGAAAGCAGTCATTCTTGTACATGAACCCAAAAAGAGCTTCTATAAAAAGGTTAACTCAATATAGTGACTGTATATGTTGTCACTTAAATTGTCTAGTTTCTGGGAAACTAGAATAATTTTGGCGTTTATATATATGCAGTTTTTGTACGAACCATTTCCAGTTGAGAGTAGTCTGAAAGAGCAGTTGCATGAGCACATCAATGCGGAGATAATTTCTGGCACTATTTGCCATAAGGAGGATGCAGTCCATTACCTTACCTGGACTTACTTATTCCGTAGACTGGTATAATTTTGGTGATTACAGAAAATAAATATATGGTAACTCTATATGTAGAGGTTAAAAGTGTATTTTATGAGAGTATTGAAAAGTTGTGACTGATGCTCTTGAATGTCTGAAAATGATCAAAACTTCTTTCATGCAATATCCAGAACATAACTAACTAATAAAGAAAAAAGATATTATTGTGCAGATAAAAATTTTCTTAACATCTATTTTGCTACAGACAGTTAATCCAGCTTACTATGGATTGGAGAATACAGGTCCTGAAATTCTAAGCTCATATTTATCTAGGTAAATAAATTACCTGATCTCAGGATTTTTTTTTTCTTTTTTTGCAACTCAACAAATACGTGTGACACTGCTATGATGGGTAACTATTTTTTTAATTTTTGGCAGCCTAGTGCAAAACACGTTTGAGGATCTGGAAGACAGTGGATGCATCAAGATGAGTGATGACAGCGTGGAGCCTATGATGTTGGGTTCAATAGCATCTCAGTATTACCTTAGCTACATGACTGTATCTATGTTTGGTTCAAATATAGGTCCAGATACATCACTTGAAGTAAGCTGTGCTTCCAATGTTTTCACTTTTACTTCCATTATTAATCATGGCTCTTAGAAAGGCTCTTCATTATAGGTGTTCCTGCATATACTCTCTGCTGCCTCTGAGTATGATGAACTTCCTGTGCGGCATAATGAGGTACTTCTGACTACGAGGAGCCCAAACTTGACCCCGACTGTCTTTTTATATGAAATAAGAGTGACAAGCATGGAAGGAATAAGTCGTGCATCTGAGTCTTTGCCCATATTATATAGTAACCCCATGTGTTGCTTTAAGAGTAAGACACTTTTTAAAGAATGGCCAAGTGTTGTGCTTTTGCATTTAAAAAAATAAACACTAATTTCTGTTAAGGTTTTAGAAACTGTTTGCGATGGATGTCTGCTGGTTGAAACTTTGGAAAGAGGTAACAAAAGCTAGAAGCCCACTAGGGAGTGCTTTGAGAAATATGTAGAGAATTTAGATTTTCTTTTCCTTTTTTTTTTGTTTTTTAAATGTTTTCAAATAATCTACACAACTGATTTAGATGTCAAGAAATGGTGAGCATCTCCAAACTTTCTTATGGTTCGCTCTTTGCTGAATTTTAAGAAACAACTACCTTGTGAAGTTATATAGCACTTGGTTCTTTGTTCACTGGTAAGCCAATCAGAAGCAGGGGTGGGGGAAAAGAAGTATACGAGTTATGTTAGTTTGTTTAAGTTTCTACTTCCATTTTTAGTTCTATATCTACTTTTTTTTATAGGTAGTTCTATATCTACTTGAGATAGTATCTCTATGGCATGCTAAGTTCTTATACTGATCATGATTTAAAGGTTCAGAACAAAAAAAAACCAGATAAATTTTATTTTTTATTGAGTTTAAATACGGTCTTTCCATCATAAGTGATTAATTGTAGAATGTTCATGAACTTTTACATGATGTCTTGAGTTTTGGACCCTTTAATTCTAAGATTCATGCCATCCATTGCTTGCTTTCCGACAGCTTAATTGTTCTTTTAAGAGGTAATTATTAACTTTTGTATTAGGAAAACTACAATGAAGCATTGTCCAAGAGAGTGAGATATATGGTGGATAGGAATCGGTTGGATGATCCACATGTCAAAGCAAATCTGCTCTTTCAGGTTGGAGCTGTCTTTGACTTCAATTTTAGTACATCTGTACTTATCTAATTTCTGGTTTTCCAGTTTTGCTATTTACTTACACTACGTTTCTGTGGGATATAGGCACATTTTTCTCAGTTAGAACTACCAATCAGTGACTATGTCACTGACTTAAAGTCGGTGTTGGATCAAAGTATACGGATCATCCAGGCCATGATAGATATATGTGCAAACAGTGGATGGCTTTTGAGCTCAATTACTTGCATGCATCTTTTGCAAATGGTCATGCAGGTATCCTCCAAATCAGTTGCATATCTAAGTATTTTCAGTAAATGAAAGATTTAACAAACCTATAGGGATCATGCAAGGATATTAATCATGGCTATCTCCTCTAGCACTCTAATGACATCAGTTACTGCCCGTTTCTTTACAGTATTTTGCATGTGTTATTGTGATGAAAGCTCCTTTTTTTTTTGTTTTAATAATTATTCCCTATGTAAATTCCAAAATATAGATAGATGTCACCAGCAATCTGAAGGCTCACATGCATATTCTCGGTATTAGGGGTGAATATGCCCCAATTGTTTTCAGCGTGCACACACATAAATTGCTGAAATTCTAATTTGTGGGATTGATTTTGCTCATTTTGTTTGATTTTATAGAAATATCACTTTCCCTTCAATGCCTCTAAATGTTTTTTTCAACTGTTTTCAGGGATTATGGTTTGACAAGGACTCCAACTTATGGATGTTGCCATCCATGAGTGACGATCTTGCGAGTCTGTTAAACAAAAGAGGAATTTCCAAAGTGCAGCAGCTGTTGGATCTTCCCAACGCAACTTTGCAGACTCAAGTTGGAAACTTTCCTGCTTCAAGATTATATCAGGTACGGAGTGCCCTTTTTAAGTGGTGTGTTATGCTTCTAATAAATTTTTTACTTTTTTTTTGGGGGTGGTGAGTATGTACCAGCGTTTTGTTTTGTTTTGCCAGTGAACATTCAATTTTATCCTTTATCTGTAAAGATTACTACCCCTATGACCTTGGAAACACATTAATTGTCTGCATGTGTTTGAAAGATCATGAGAGCCAGTCAAGCGGATAAGAACAGCGGTAGCAGTAAGTGGTATCATTTTGAAAGAGTAGTAGGAAGTGTGTGAAGGAATCCATCGCCATTTGTCCACCGATCTGACTCCACTTCCATTTTGTTTGTTTTTATTAGAAAACAGCCCAAATTTGTTGCAAGTAGAATTCCTATTCTGGGTTCTATTCTCTTTTGGGTTTGGGGTTAGCATTGACTTGAGCTATATAAAAGGTGACACCTGGGAAGCATTGACATCATTGCTTCTTTTCTGCTGGCGAGAATATCAATAAATTTATTTTTCGGTCAATTGATTTCAGTAGTTACCAATCTATCATATCTTGTTTTACCAGGATTTACAACGTTTTCCACGTGTTCAAGTGAGATTAAAACTTCAAAGAAAGGGCAGTGATGATGCAAAGGCTCCCGCTTTGAACATCAAATTGGAGAAGATCAATTCCAAGCGGAACGCATCAAGAGCTTTTGCCCCTCGATTTCCAAAGGTAAATTTCACCTCATTATAACAATGGTTAGTCACACAAATTGAGCTTGGAATCACTTCCACAGGTAAAAGATGAAGCATGGTGGTTGGTTCTGGGTAACACCTTCACATCCGAATTATATGCTCTGAAGAGAGTCTCTTTCTCTGATCGGATGGTCACACACATGGAGTTGCCATCGACTTCGACTGGTCTTCAGGTCAAATTTGATTGCCTTTACGCAGAACAGTCCTCCACCCCCTTCTTTTATATTAATGTACTGAATATTGTTTTTCCATGCAAAGTTGGTATGCAATGGGTTTGGTTTGGGACCTGAAAACCCTGCCAAAAGCCAATACCAGGTAGAATATCGAATCCCAAACATGCCCATCTGAATAGCAAAACACCTTATACCTAACTCATCAAACGTGTGACACAAACATTTTCTGCCAATAACACATCGGAGTGGAAAGAGAGATTAGTCACAACATCCATTTAATTTATTAATATGGAACCTCAAAAAGAAATTATTCCTTAATATGGAACATCGGAGTGGAAAGAGAGATTATTCCTTAACAATCAATTTAATTCCTTTGAATTGCTTAAAAGAAATTAATTTATTAATATGGAACCTCAAAAAATCCTGCAAGATCAGAATGAAAGGGAAAAAAAAATAGGGGTGTAAGAAAAAACCAACTGAATTGAACTGGACTGATTCAGTCGGTTTCGGTTCCTAGAAACCAAAACTGATTAAAAATCGGTTTGTACCGGTTTTCAAGATTTGAAAACGAATTGGACCTGACCGGACCGAACCTAACCGAAATATATATATTTAATTTTTTATATTATATATATTGTAATACTTTTCATTTTTATGCTATATATATTACACATATTATAAAATTAATATAACATGAAGTTTTAATCTTATTGTTTATGCTTCCTTGATATAAACTTACTTTTATATATGAATATTAATATTAAGTTTTTAACATGTTATCATTTAGCTTTATATATTAAGTTACATACTTGCATATAGAATAGGGTATAAGTATAAGAGTACATTTTATATATATATATACACACACACTATGTAATTGTTATTTTTTTTTAAGCTAAGTAGTCGGTAATGAGTTATTCTATAACTTTTTTTATATACTTTGGCATCGAACCTTTTACTTTGGTGGTTGTATTTGCAATTGTTTGTGTATTTTTTTTTTTTTTTAGATTTTGTTTATTTGGTTAATTAGTTATATGCCTGGTGTTTTTTAAAATAATGTTTTGCATGTTTGGGGTAAAAACAGTTTTTCATTTGGGTCAAAAAAACGAACTAGCCCAACAAAAAAGCCCAAAACCGAATTATACCTGTAAACCGAACCGAACCGAAATCAAAAAAAGTGAAACTTCCAGTTTTTTGGATTAAACGGTCTGCATTGGTTCTCAAAATCCCAAAACCGACTTGGACTGGTTCGGTTTCAAAATATGTCCAAAATCAGATCGAACCGATCTGATTATACCCCAAAAAATGAAACCAAAGTAAGAGCTCTGGCATGTGGGATAAAGGGTTGTACGTGCCTATCAGCCTTGGTAAGTTTGCTACTCCAGTTCGATCCCAAGAATGCAACTCGTCTGGATCCCCATCGGTTTTAAACAGGACAGGTCGGGTACCTGAAACTCATTTGCCATCCCTTTTCATAATAGGAGCGTTCCATATTGTTTTCATATTATTGCTGCTTCTTGATACAAGTAAAGGAATCATCGGTTAAGACAGGAAAGGAAATTTGAATTATATTAAGGGAGTGAGATGCATGGGTGGATTGCAATGCACCTCGGAGGAGACTCACTTCTAGTATACGAAATGTTTTGTGACTTAGTGAAGTTTTTCCTTGCTAACTTTGTGTTTGTGTTTGTGGGTTGAATTGAGTTGAAAGCAAGTTTCAAGTACTAATTCTGTGTAGGTAATAATGCTCCGCTGATCTTGTGTTGTCTTGTTTCCAGGGTATGAAATTGATTGTAGTGTCAGACTGTTATATTGGTTTTGAACAAGAACACTCCATCGACCACCTTACTTACTGAAGCTCAGCAACTATAGACGGAATGTGAATAGTGGATGTTTTGGATCCAAGTTTTGTGCAAAAGGGTGTCTTGCTGATTCAACATCCAAAGAAAGTGGAGTAAGAAATATCACTTTGGTTAGTTCTTTTTTTTTTTTTCAAGAACAAGATTCTACTTTTCATTTAATTCAGCCCTGAAAACTAGAGCGCAAAATTCCTTTCATAAAGTTACAGCCTGACTCATTAAGTTATTACCTTATTCTTCGCAATTTTTTTTTTCAACAATTAAAAATTAAAAGAAAATTTAGTACCAAATATGTTTTTACTGTAATATCTATCATCTCGATTGATACATCCTACATTTAAAAAAATAAACATCCTGCATATTTTTAGAGAGAGATGATTTGTACATGTTTCAAATAGACAAGTTTCATACAATCTCTCGGAAAAAAGTTTACCCCACCTAAAAAAAAGTACAAAACAAACTATTCTTTATTAGTGAGATTTATTTTTTTACAAAAGGTTTGTATGAGGCTTGTTCATTTGAAGGCTTGTATTACTCATTTTTATAATGCAAACCTTAAAATAAATCAATTACAGTTATTGAACAAAAATTTTAATCGTATTTGAAAGTTGCGAGATTTTAGTAAATTAGTTCATATTTTTCAAGTATTATACCTAATATAACAAGTAAAAGAAGAAAAACCAAGAAAAAGAGTGAAAGGTAATTAAGAACGGTCGCAGTATATTTGGAATTTTAATAGAGGGAAGCAAATAGTTGCCGGGTTAGGTGAAAGAAGCCTGTCTCAATGAAAACATGAGACATCTTGCTCATCTATTCTGCCATCTAAGCATATACTAGTTTGTTTGATATGAATTTTCCAAACACCGCCTTGTTTTAGGTTAGGTGGTCCAAATTGAAAGGAGAAATTTGTTAATTTGACGAAAACCACGATGGCAAGATGTTTTAAGTAGGCCTAGTTACTACTTAACATCATATAGTATGCCAGAATTTTGAACCAATTTTTGTCAATGTCAAATCACAACTAGATGAAGAATATAGATGTCATGTGTCACCATAGGTTTTTACTCTAAAAATCTATGTGAAAAACAAAAGATATTTTGATAAGAAAAATGCTAAATGTATTTAAGAAAAATTTATAAAAAACTTACTTCTTCACATGTCATGTTCAAAATCATGAAATTCAAAATTCAAAATTTGAATTTAAAAAAAAAAAATTAACAAAATGAGTTTTATAAGTAAAAGTATAAGTAAAATTGTAAGTACATATAGCACTATTATTTTGATAATGTGTTATTGTAATACCCAAATCTAAAAGTTAATGCTCATCATCACCCAACAAAAAAGCCTCTCTTCCTAGGATAGACATGTGAGAGATTGTATACTGAAAGTGTAATAAAGAGGGACATCTATTCACCAATATTAGTTAAGGTTGTAATGCCTAGCCATTATGAGGGGCGTTATGCCTTGTAAATGAAGTGGCTATTTAAGCCATTTATGCCGGTTGCATGGATGAAGTCCAACACAATATAAAGTCTCTCTCATAGATGCGCACTTTATGGATATGTTTTCTACATATGCCGTAATAAGTTAAAATAAACTTATCATACTCGTATCTTATTATGACGAGGTGGTATTACCATCAACGTCTTTTGAATTTCTCTTCAAAATAATTCAAGGGGATAGAGAATATCATATTTAGGACTCGTTTGGATGTTGGAGGCATCTGAGTGCAATTCACTTTTAGATTGTACTCAATATCCAAACACACGTTTTCCTTTCATTGAGTGCAGTTTAATTCTGAGCTCTATGGAACCTACAACTGGCAGCCATTAACTTTTCTTTCACATAGACATGCACAACAACGAACTCCCATGAATAAAAAAAAAAATATATGGAATCAATTCAATAGCAAACCCTAAGAAACGGAAACTCTAGCGTTAGCTTTAATGTTTTTTTTTTTTTTCTTTTTCTTTTTTCTTTTTTCTTTTTCTTTTTTTGTTTAAAGGGTTGTGCTGGCTATCTCATGTCAAGTGAGTGGGACCCATATGTTTTACAACTTCTCATAAATATATCTGAATTCATTTTAAATTCAAACACACATAAATTCATCTTAAGTGGACCTCACAAAACTTACTCCATTATCTCAACTCATTACTATTCATAAATAATTCAGGAAAAATTCTATTCGTAGTTGAATTTGCGCACCCACGAAGGATGACATGGAATGGTGGGCCTGATTTAATAAAACGGTGTGGATTGTTTTTGGCAGAGACAAAATTGATGCGGAATGGTGCACAAGGTTAATGAAACGGTGCGGATTGCTATGATGGGAGACCAAATTGAAATGCTGCGTTTCACCCATCTCCTTCTTCCCCATTCCACCATAAGCTCTTCTCCTTCGCCCATTTCCTTGTAGCTTCTGCAAACCAAAAATTGGAATCACTTTAGGTGAAAGTGGAACCTCAGAAAAGGAAATCACATGGCAATGGACCACAAAAGAGAAAAAGCCAGATTCACCAAGATTCTACTCTCTCTCTCTCTCTCTCTCTCTCTCTCTCTCTCAATCAATCACTAAAAGGGTAAATTAATTTATATATCTGCATTGTTCATTATCAACAATAGTATCACAATGAATTAATCGAGACAAATCTGTTCATTTCTTTCGTCTAGAGCTATTTTATACTATTTTGGTTGGGTTCTTGGTTTGCCTAAATTACTGTTGAGCTTTAAAGATTCGAGAATTTGATGAAAAAAGGAAGCATTTAGATAATCCTGGTAAATCTAATTAATGCTTATTTTTCCGTGCCCTTTTCTTCCCTCGACAAGAAGTAAATTTGAATTAACTATCAGATTTTCATCCGGTGCTATAGTTTTGTTGAAGAAAATTATGTCTGTTAATGCTGGTATGGTATTTTGAAAATGGGTTTCTTTTATAGGACGAGCGAGAGATTCAGAAGTTTTACAAGATCGAGAACTCTACAAATACTTAAACTGAAGTAGTTAAAGATAGAAGGAGCAATAAATCGTTACAGCGAGATAGATATGCGGAGACGTTCGGAGATGTGCCAGAAAATCGTCAGAACAAGTTGCTCAGAACTTGGTCGTCGGAACAAGTTGGTTCTTGGTTCGTGAGCGGCGAAGCAAGCTTCACTACAGGTCGATCCCAGACTTCTTCTCCCTCAAGTTACATTTGTTTTGGTTTTTTTTTCAATTTTACAAAAATACCCTGCCATGTCAGTAGGGGTGCACAAGGTGTCTGCCAACTAGACTACCCGTAGCAGAATTGATAATTCAGCTCATCTCAACTCAGCTCAACATCCAAATGCAGTCTTAATATAGCGAAATAAAAATTAGATAGCAGTGTAGTTTGTAGCATTACTCGTTAAAATATAGATAAATTTACAATAAGACTGAAAAGGCTTGCCACACTTGTAACATAGGTGGTCCGTAAGATATGAAAAATAGTTGTTTACATCAGTTTAATATTCTCAGCATTTAAAGCATGATTCTTATCACTATGAGTTATACTAAGCCATTATAAGTATTTGTCTACTTGATAGCCGCCATCTTACCGAAACATATTTTTATTACTTCGAGATTAATTATATTACTTAGTCTTGAAGTATGGACACATAACATTTCACGAAGAAAAATAATGGATGTATCTTGCCATGTAAATAAATTAAGGGTAGCAATATGTGACACGATTCATGAATTTAATACAAACACGACACAAAATTAATAAGATTGGATTTAATATTAACGGGGTTCGGATCAATAACGTGTCAAGCTGCTTAACCCAAAATCAACGTATTTTGACTTGTTTAGATTTTATTTCAAAATCACAAATTTATTATTGTTGAGTTGTAATATTAGTATTTCTTAATATGTTTATATTTTTATTACTGGGATTGTAATCCTGAACCTACATTCATATTTGTTATTGCATGGTTTAATATGTAATATCAGTTTATTATATGTTAAAACTTGAAAAATATTGATATTTTTTATTAGTAGGTATTCTTATTTTTTTTTTTTTAAGATATTGTGGCTTGTACAAATCATTTCTCATAATAAATATAGATTTTAACTTTTATGTGAAATTATATTAATCAAATAAAATGTATTATGTGTGTTAGTTCAACACATTTATATGAAACAGATTTAAATGAATTATGTCATATTAACTTATTTCTAATTAAATGAGTCAAAACGGGTAACAACACGATACGTTATCTAAATGGGTCGGGTTAGGGTTTAAAAATTTGACATGTTTAGCTTAACAGATTGGGTTCATGTTTACCTATATAATCGAATGATCATGACTTGATATGACACGAACATGACTCGAAAACACGAAGTGCCACCCCTAAAATAAATGGGTGAGATTGGTTGAGTTGGATAAATGGATGGATTTAATCTATTCACTTTTGAGAAATGATATCTGCAGTTGTGAAGTGCACAAGCGCTATGTGATCTCTTTGAAAAAAGTGAGTAAATACAGGACTCACATAAAAAATAAAAAAAAAAAAAAAAAAAAAAAACTAATTTTTTAATAATAGACCACACTATTTTTTAAAACGATTATACGGCGTTTGCGCACTCTACGATTGTATGTAGCATTACTCTTCACTTTTTATTCAGAGCATGTACCATGATCACCTATGTTAACACCCTCGCCCACCTATGTTAATACGTACTTTTCCATTTCCAAGCAATAAATATATATCTCCGTTGATCTTTTGATCAGGAACAATCTCATTAATATGGATGAATTTCATTTCATTTGATTAAGAAAAATAATTTTGAGCTAAATGAAGAGTAGTGTTGGAGATTTTTCCTTTCAAACCTAAGCGAGACTTTTGAAATCACTCCGTAAAATCCAGGATTTCCTTCTTTGGCTTTCGTTGGTTTTCTCGCCTAGGGTTAGCCCATGGCGGCTCCCTCCGCCCCTCTTTCCTCAGCGAGGGCTCATGCAGGGGATGGGGGTCCTTTCTCGTATGTTCAAGTTATGTCCAAGGAAGCAGCACAATCGTCCTTTAAGCTTCAGATGCACTATCCTATTGATGTTGATGGAGAACCTAGTTTCGTCTTCACGAAGTCGAAGATGTCGAAGGCCGCAGAAGATTTTCGTTTTGCTTGTCTTGAAGTTTGTGAGATCTAGGCCACCTATTGATGATATATGTCTATGATCATGAAGTCCTGGGGATTGCTTGATATTCCCGCTATTAGTGTGATGGACGAGCATCGTGTTTTGGTTCAAATGTAGAGTGAGAGGGACTTTGTGCATGGCTGGGCACGTGAAGGCATACTGATTGCTAGGTCTGTTTTTTAGCTGTTTCGATGGACAAAGAATTTTGATCTATGTAAGGAATCTATGTTAGCCCCGCAATAGATTTTTCTTGCAGGATTGCTAATGCATATGTATCACACTGATTGTTTGCAGATTCTGGCAACGAGATTTGGATATTTTCTAGGCACTGACAATGCTATGCTGTATAGAACTAGGGCATCGGGGGCTTGCATGTGTGTGGAGATTGATCTTACAGATGAACCGATGCAAGGGTTTCCTATTGTGGTTGCTAACAAGAAATTCTGGCATGAGGTTTGGTATGAGAAACAGGGTTTTTACTGCTCGAAATGTTGTCGGCAAGGCCATACTTCGGTGGTTTGTAAGGTTGGAGAGGGTGTGCAATACTTTGGGAAGGATGACGCTAGGGGGGGGTGTGAAAAAAGTTTGGCAAGAAAAACATAAAACAAACAAAGCAGGGTGATAATGTCATGATTGATGGGATGACTTCGATGCCTGATAGTGGGGTCTTAAAGGATACTGTGGCGGAGGAGAAAGGCGAGAGAATGGTGGGGGATGAAGGAATGAGGATTTTAGTCGTTTCTCAAGAAGGTGATGAAGTAGAGGCGTTGGAAAGGCGTGCATGTGAGGAAAGTGTTGATGAGATGTCTTCGATCCAAAAGGTAGTCCCAGTAGATCCTATAGGAAATGATTAGTTGAGCGAGGGAGTGGAGAAGGTTCCAAATCAGGTTATGACGAATCTCATCTTTGTTGAAGGCCCTCATATGACGCCTAGTAGGGAATGTGGTCATTCTGCTGTGGTGACAGAAACTCTAGAAATGGAAAGTAGAATTGTGCAGAAATCACATATGGAGGATGAGCCTACCCGTGCATCGCATGGTTCTAATGGGGAGGAGGAGGAAAACCTTGTAGGGTTAGCAAAGTAGAAGGGGTATGATTCGGAGAATTATCATAACTCTGCGTTAAGTTATAAGGAGAAGAATCAGGCTGTATGTCACCCACAACGGGTGTCTACCCGCATTACGACGGATGCCATTCTTGCCTAGAACATAAGGGGGTTGGGCAGTTCTAGACGTAGGTTGTGTAGTTTGGTTACTAAGTATAATAAGGCTATTGTAGCTCTTTTCGAGCCTTTTGCAAGAGAGAATAAATTGCTGCAATTATCTAGTTTTCTGGGTTTTAATAGCTACTATTGTAATGAAGGGATGGGGGGTACAATATGGTTGTTATGGAGGGATCCTTATGTTTTTGAAGTCTTGAGTTTGTCTAATTAGGTGTTGACTGGATGGTTTTTGTTGGCATCTACGAATACATTAGTGACTTTTATTTACGCTAAGTGCACTCAGGCGGAACGAAGGGATCTGTGGGAGAGTTTGGTGGCTATCCATATGAATGACCACCCTTGGCTTATTGTGGGGGACTTAAACATAATTAGGGAGGACAGTGAAAGAATTGGTGGTTCTCCTAGATCTGCTCAAGTGATGGATGATTTTAAGGACTGCATAGATGCTTGTGGCCTTGTAGAGTTGAGTTGACAAGGTAATATCATGACTTGGTGCAATGGCCAAGAGGGTAATGCCAGAAGATGGGCACGTCTAGATAGGGCGCTGGTCAATATGGCATTCTCTTATTAGTTTGAGATGGCGGAACTAGAGTATCTTAAGAGGAAATCTTCAGACCAAAGTCCTATGGTGGTTCAATTAGCACGGGTGGTGACAAGGTATGGTCCTTCTCCCTTTCAGTTTCAAAACATGTGGTGATCTCATGTATCATTTCTCAGTCTTGTGAAGGAAGTTTAGGAGAAGCCTACTCATGGTTCGGGTCTTGTGAAGTTGGCAGCTAAACTGAAAAGAACTTCGTACTTGGAATAAAGTTGTGTTTGGTCGTGTGGATCTAAATATAAAGGATCTTGAAGAAAGGTTAGAGTCACTCAAGCAACAACTCTAATTTGGTTACTCAGAGGAAACTGAAGCTGATTATCTTGTCACTAAGCTAGAACTTGATGTTTGGGAGAAAATAGAAGAGATTAGACTAGCCCAATTAGCCAAGAACAAATGGCTTCAAGAGGGGGACTAGAATTCCAAAGTTTTTCATGTTGTGGTTAATCAACGACGGAAAGCTTCTATTATTACACATATGCAACTTGCGGATGGGACTTTGTGGGAATCTCCAGAACAGGTGCACACGTGGGCGGTGGATTACTTTAAACCGTTTCTCTCGACTATGCAGGAAGTAGAGCAAGCTGATCTTTCGTCTTTGTTAAATACTATGGTTTCGGCGGATGCTAACTCAGGTTTATGTCAATTGCTGACAAAGGAAGAGGTTAAGTGTGGGGGTTGACACACCGATCAGTCCCCTGTTATGATGGACAGAGACTATGGGGTTGGGACATGCAACATTGGGGTACACATCATACGTTCATGACATATAAGATGCAATGCATCTAAGTACACTAGCAGTTTGCAATAAAAATTGCAGCGAAAAAATAAAAGCCAGATAATCTAAGCAATTCAATAAGCAATTACAAAGCACATGGTACCCTTACTAAACAAAATACCCAACATTGTCATTTTCCCAAAACATGCATCATATAAATATAGTTTTCCAAAAGCGTAAAGTATTCTTAATCTCCCAAAACATGGGACCTTCATAAATGAACCAAGTCTCAAAACACCAAAACAAGCATTTCCTCCTAAGGGGAAAAGGGTCCCAACTTTTGAGTTCTCTTTTCTTTTCTTTTTTTAATCAAAAGGGCTCAGCCTTCACTCGCTTTTCTAATGTCCAATCATTATCCCAATTCTTGAGCCGTTTGAATTCCTCAATAAACTGGAGTAACTCGGTGACCGCCTGATCAATAGTCTCAAGGCGCTCCAAGATGGAGGGCTCGGGCAAGCTCATGACCATCTTAGATACGATTCTCTCCGGATGAGGTGCCATCCTTTTCCGCTTGGTCATTAGGGTCCTCGTCTAAACTTGTAACAATTTCTACCATTCCGGAAAGGGAATGGTAGTGGAAACTATCACAATGAAATTTCAAAAAATCTCAATAAATAAACATGCAACATACAATAGTTAACACAAGCATACATGAACATGTACTTGACATATGACTTGACCGGAACTTGACTTATTCACTTAACCATTTTCGAAAGACTTGTAACAGAGACATTGACATTTTCAGAAAAACATCTTTGATTTTCTTCTTCACGTTGATCTTAATCAGAACTTGCCTTATCAGAACTTGCCTTATCAGAACATGTCACAAGATTTTCATCGAGTGATCCTTATCATATCACTAGATTTTCATCAAGTGATCAATAACATATGAGATATTGTTCTTGTTCAGAGGGTGGACACATTACGATTCCCCTTTGCACCGCGTGTTCTTGCTAGTTACCACACAATCAACGGTCCGTGCATCGTGATAAATACGTCATAAACAGAGTCATTTCATATTAACTCGATAGTACTTCATCGGGTTACATGCATTATGCACCCACTAGCATTAGGTGCTTCCTCACTCCGGAATTCTTTAAAAATAATCCATTCAAGGCTCATCGACCCAGGGATTACCACTCTATTCTTAAGCACTCCAAAGTGGACAAAGAAGTTCCAATAGAACATTTCCTGCTCTAGCACTTGGGGTCGTGAAAAAATATTTTTCCCAAATGCATGTGACATGATACTTAAGATATATACCATTCTTACACTTGACATATGATACGTGAGATGTCGTGTATGAAATAATCAAGCGTAACATGTTCAAATCATGGCATGGTAACATAGAATACATGAGATATCAAAACACATTCATGGAACCATGGAAACTAGTCTTGGCCAAAACATCCAAGTACAAAATCATGAGAAAATATCACTTTAACGTATTCCAAACTTGAAGCATATTGCATAGAAATTATAGAATAATGAAACAAAGCATGAAATCATGGTGTTTGGCTAAGATAAAAAACGTCTAAAATGTGTTATAGACAAATCATCAAGTTTCACAAATCATCAACATTATTCTTAGCAAAACCGAAACATATAAAGGTTGTTCTTGTCATTTTCATCACAAACCAAAGCATACCATTTACTCCATAATCATATTCAAGCAAATAAACAAGAAACAGCAAACAAAGCAATGATAACATGAGACAAATCTACACAAACATATACGAGCATTAACAAAGAGTAAGTTGAGTGTATACTTACAAAAATTCACGAAATGAAACAAATAACAAACTGTAAATCGAAATATAACTCATTAGAGTGGGTGTTCCAAAACCCTAATCCGTGTTCTTGAGTGTGTGAAAGTTTCTAAGGTCTCACTATTAGGGTTAGGATACTCGGCTTCTAGGGTTTTAGGTTAAGAAGCCTTTTGTTTTCCTTGTGTTCTCATCCATATCTCAAAATAGAGTGAAAATGTAAAAGGTTGGCCGAAATACATGGAGGATTTATGTCCTCAACCATTCGGCTTGGACCATTTCTAGGAAACCCTAATTTGTTTCCCATGAACAAGTGTTGAAATCATGTGTGTTTCACCATATTCGAACCCCCTTGAGATTCAAATCTAGTCTTGAGTTGAAAATGTGATGTTTGTGTGTAAAAACAAAGAGAAACCGAGTTCTTATCATGGTTCCTCCTTGGGAATGTTGAAATCCTTCTTGTAACAAGTCTCTCTTGTTTGGTTGGAAGGAAAGTGTGAGAAAGTGAGAAATCTTCAAGTGAGAGTGTGGAGAAGATGCGAGCTCATGCAAGAATCCAAAAATGGCCAAGTGGAAAAGCCCTAGGCGTGTGGCTCTATCCCCTTTATATAGAAGTCTCTTCTCCTTCCCATTGGTTGCCTCTAAACCCTAGCATGTGTGACAAGTGCCTTCTTCCTTCCTCCTTCCTTCTAGCCTAAAATGACTCTTTAGATTCTCATCATTGGATTGCATTGGGAAGGGGCATGCATGGGTGGCATGTGGGGCTCCTTTCCCTTTGGCCGAAACTCCCTTTTTCCCTTTTATGCCCTTCCCTTCTCTTTAGCAATTATGTATTCCTCTAGGGTATAGGTGTAAAACTACTTCATGCCTCTTCCTTTTCCCAACAAGCAAGTCTTGACCTGAGTGACAAGTGGCAAGTAATGGTTGTACTTGTGAGAATAGTGGCCAAAAATATAAGAGTAGGTTAGTCTTTGTGCAAAATTCTTTTAATCTTATCTTATAGAAGCTCATTGCATGGTTGACATGTGGCAAAATCTGAAGACAACTATGAGTGCAAGCCAAATTTTGAAATCCCCTTGTGTCCCTTCAGTTTCTCCATGCAAATCACTTGGAAACATCTATTTGTCTTCCCTAGGCACCATTTTCCATGAATGTCTTTCTTGGAACTTGAAATTGTGTCAAACAAAGAGGTGTAGGCATGTGGGAGGGTTTGGCCTAATGTCTCTTAGTCTTCCCTAGGTCATCTTGTCACTTGGTTCTTCTAGAAGCCTCATGCATGAATGACAAGTGGCATACCCATTAGGGTAGGCGTGCAAGCCATCCCTGGCTTCCCAAACACTTCTCTCCCCCCCCCTTTAGCCCACTATCAGGACTAGCTTCACATGTTTGACACATGGCACTAGTGACAAGGATTTGGGTCATGGGCTTTGGGCCATTGGGCTTAGGTTTCCTTATAGGGGCTGAATTTTACAAGGCTTTTCTAGGGTTAGCTTCACTTGGGCTTAAATTGCTCAATCCAAAAATCTAAGGCCTCTCCTTCAAACTAGAAATTCTAAGGCCCTTGAACAACTATGGCAACTAAATAGTTTATGAAAATGTCTAGTCAAACTTGGGTCATCACATTAAGGCAGTTGTGTTTTCCATTCTGAGGCAGAGCAGCCCAAGGTCAAATGGTTTCGATTCTTCTTTTTATATCTCTTGTTGGGATATTGTGAAAGAGGATGTAGTGGAGGCGGCAAGGGATTTTTTCAATGTTCTGAGTTGCCAAGGTTTTATACTTCTTCGTATATTATCCTTAATTCAAAGGCACCTGATCCTAAGAGCTTTGATAAATTTCGGCCAATTAGTCTTTGCTCGGTTGTGTACAAGATTTTCTCAAAAATTATAGTGAATAGGTTGACAGGATTATTGCCTCTTTTGATCTCTCCTAAGCAAGGTGCTTTTATACCTAGGCGTGATATTTTTGAAAATATTTCTCTTGCACAAGAGATGGCTCATGCCATTAATAAAAGAGTTCAACACTTTGGAGCGGTCGGTTTATTATGTAGACTTTAACAGCCTCCAATAAAAAGCCGCCACATCAGCAACTTTACACAAATGAATATAAGACTATTACACTCGATAATTCCTAGATTTCATTAGAGTTTTTGTTCGTCGTTGCATTGCCCAATAGTCCTTTACTATTTGTCAAGTTTGGAGACCGTCGCTGCCACAACTGCACAATGGAGTTTCCACACCTAATTTTGTCTCCCACAAAGGTCTGTCGACCACCAAGGTTCGTCGCTACAGGAGTCCACAACATTGATTTAGCCACCAAGTTTCGCTGGTTGGGATTTGTTTATCTCTATCCTCTACAACAATGAATTAGACACAACAATCACTATCAATTTCAACAATCACTTCGTAAAATGGCCCAAAAATGAACCTGCACAGACCCCAAACATGCACTAGCCACAAATTAGGATATAAGTTTTTTTCTTTCTTTATTTTGAAAGAACGCAGATGCAAAAAAGTCTATTTGGTCCCAATTTCTAAAATCAAAATATCACTTGAAAGTGACAGTAAAAGAAGTGTAATACAAAACTGAAGGTGAGGTATAAACCTTGGAGTTAAGGGTCTTCTCTTTACTCAAACCCACGCTCGCATGCCCAGAGCTCGAGGACCATTAATGGGTCTTCGCCGGTGATGAAGTTGGGTCCAAAATTGATTGACGCAAAGTCGGAGCAAGGGGAGGCAACTAGGAGTTCGACAGTAGTGTGACCTGGATGACACCAGTCTTTGCATGCTCCGACAAATGAGGGTTCGAGTTGAGGACAAGGAAACCTGACTCAATAGCAAGGGAGTCCATCGAAGGCGGGCTGCCAGCGTTCTTGGAGGGGGAGTTGAAAGGGTTAGAAGCGGAGGGATAGAAAATAGGGTGGAACGGGGGCAGGGAAAGAGGTTGGATTTGGGCAGGAGTAGAAGGGGTAAGGAGAGCTTGGAAAAACCGAGGAGGGTGAGTTAGTCTTTGTCAAGGAAGAGCTTCTTAGGCTTGGTGGGTTCGGAGTCGAATGAGGGGGTGGTGGTGGTAAGTGAGTCTTGGAAAGAAGAAGAAAGGGAGGGAGGGCAGCTTGAAGGGATTTTGGAGAAGGAACGATGTCTCGAGAGAGGGGGAGAGTCCACGGGTGAGGCTGGAGGGGGTTCACCTCGAGATGGGGGGGGAGGAGGATTTCTGGTGAGGTTTTGTTTTTTTGTTTTTTTTTGTTTTGTTCCCGTGAAGATTAGTCTGTGGTGTAGTCACCATGAATATAAAATGAGACACATGCATGGCATTCTTTCATTGGAAGGCTATTATTTGAGGAAAAATAGACAAACCGATTAGAAGGCTGCACAAGAGATGGCTCGTGCCATTAATAAAAAAGTTCAAGGAGGGAATGTTATGGTAAAGATAGAATTGCAAAGGCATATGATATGGTGCATTGGGATTTTCTTTTCACAGTACTTGCAGGATTTGGTTTTTCTCATAGGTTTTGTAAATTGGTGGCAGAGTGTGTGAAGTCTCCATGGTATTCCGTGATGATAAACAGTACTTATAAAGGTTTTTTCCAACTTAGAAGAGAGCTTCGTCAAGGGGATCCTCTTTCTCCCTATTTGTTTATTTTGATGGAAGAGGTTTTATCACGTCTACTAAGGAACCAATTTGAAGAGGGGCACATTGGGAAATTCTATCACCCCATGGAAGCACCTTTGATATCGCATCTGCTCTATGCGGATGATATATTGGTTTTTCTAAATAGAGAGAAAAGATCATTGAGAAGGCTTGTGAGCACTTTGTCTATTTATGAGAAGTGGTCTGGCCAATTGATTAGTAAAGAGAAGTCTGCCATATACACTACCAAGATCATCAGTGCAGCTAGGAGACATGGCCTGGTGCGGATTTCTGGTTTTGTGGAGGGTCATTTTCCTGTGATATACTTGGGAGTTCCATTCATGAATGGTAGGCTAAAGGCTTGTCATTTGGAGTAATTGGTTGTTAAAGTTCGATCAAAAGTGGCGGGGTGGAAAGCGAAATTATTGTCACAAGGTGGGAGGCTCGTTTTGCTCAAGCATGTGTTATCTAGTATGGCTTCTCATTTGCTTGTTGTCATGGATGTGCCAAAGATGGATATCAGATGGCCCTTTATGTGACAGGGTTAATACAATGTGGAATCCTAACCTGCAAATCAAAGATGTCTGGATTGGAGATGATTGGAACTCGAGGCTTTTAGAGCAATTAGTAGAGGAGGAGACTGCGGAGGAAGTGCAAAAGAAAATTTGTGCAATAAAGCCAGGGAATGATGTGTTAATATGAAAACCAACAAATGATGGTCTATTTATATCGGCTAGTGCATGGGAATTAATCCGAGTCAAGGGTGAGATTTCTCCATGGATGGACTGGATTTGGAATCGTTTATTGCCTAAAAAGATCTCGGTTTGCATGTGGAGAGCCCGCTTCAAATGCATGTCTGTAGATGACAGAGTGCAGTCTCGTGATATTGTTCTAGCTTCTATGTGTGATTGGTGTGTCTCTCCTCAAAGGGAAACGCTGGACCATGTCCTTGCTTCAGGAGATATTGCACAGAAGGTTTGGTAGATGGCAACTATGGCACTCTGCTAATGTGTAATCACATAGTAGTATGGATGGCTTGTGTGAAAAAATTTACTAAAAGGGATTTCTTGATTGGGTTGTTGCCAAGCATTCTAACTTGGTGTCTATGCAGAGACGTTGTAAGGCCAAGATAGAAGGGGTCCATGACAATGTTAAGGGGGTATGGTTGTCGGTTCGTCTATGGCTAGGGAAAGTGATGAATGGGATTGAAGATAAAAGGGTCTTATCGTCGCTTGATGATCAGATCCTGCAAGCTTTGGATATTCAAAATAATTATCGCCCAGTTGAGAAAGTAGTTTTAGTGGCATGGACTAAGCCTCAATACAACTAGTGGAAGTTTGATGGTAGCTGTAGAGGGAATTCGAGAAGCTATGGTGGTAGAGTGCTGCGAGACCATAGAGGTGAGGTAAAGGGAGCTTTCTCCGCTCACTTTGGTTTTTATACTAATAATGAGGCAAAGTTGAAGGCTTTACTGCAAGGGGTAGTTCTTTGCAAGGAGATGGGTTGTCGACAAGTTATTCTTGAATGTGATTCTAAGGTGGTGGTGGATTGGCTTGCTGCCCGTTGGTACTCTTTGAGGTATTTATGGGATGAACTCCTTAGAGAACTGGAAGGGATAAATTATCATGTGGTGCATCAATTCAAAGAAGGTAACCAAACAGCTAATTTTTTGGCTAGAAGGGGTGAGGAGGGTCTGAATTATAGGTTTGGTGCTGACGAGAGTCTGCCCAGACTTTTGTAGGAAATCATTAGAATGGACAAGTTGGGACTCCCAAGTATTAGATCCTAAAGACTCGGGTTCAGTTGTTTTGGGCTGTTGCATAGTATTTTGTTTTGGCTGTTGCATAGTATTTTGTTGTCCCCACGGTTTTTCCTCTACCTCGAGTGAGGACTTTTAATAAAGTTACAGGTGCCGTCCTCTTAAAAAAAAAAAAAAACCTTTAAAAAAAATAATAAATGATTTTGAGTTTTGGCCGTTCGATTGGCTGGAGATACAGTGATCATTAATAATGCAAGCTAAAATGACTAATAGAATAATTCTTGTGACAACATAAATAAAGGCTAATATACATCTCTCTATATTAAAACAGACCATAATCATCAGCCAAATGATTCAATTCTGCTCTAGTGAAAACAGTCGTCAAAAGAAACATGCCATCCTTCGATCATATAGCAGCAAACAAACGATGAAGGCACATATCCCGCAGACAAAGAGAGCTGCGATTTTCTTATTGCAGTTGAAAGAATGCCTTGATAACATCACACAGCATTTCAAGGGTGGGAATCTCTGTGGGCGCGTTTTCACTTCAAATTATTCTGGTCGCTCAAAAGGCCACAAAATCTCTCATCAACTTCAAACTAAGCTCATTCCATCTGCTGCTACAATGACCAAAACGGAGATAAACTCCCTTACATTGGATTTTATTCAATCTCCCTTTAAAAGAGAGAGGCCATCCCGCCCTTGCCAGGAACTTCTATAAATGAACAAAATGCTGTCAATTAAAAAAAAACACAAAAGAAAAAGAAAAAGTCCAACCTGAAAAGTGCCAAGTGTAAACCATACTGTTAACAGAATAGCATTCCGAAGGCAGGACTCCTAAAGCAAGTCATCAAAAAGGCTTAAACAGACCAATTGTCAGACAAAATGCTTTAACCAGAGACGCCAAAGTCCAAGTTGAACCTAAATCCAACCTCAAAACAAACAGATTGCCCTCAGGTTGAACCTAAAGAACAATTTTCTCAACTAAAACTCGTAGACAGGAAAAATGATGAAAAACAGGACATTGACACCCCGCCTCTCGAACATGCCATGGAGAAGTACAGCTGAAAAGAAACACCATCCAGCTTCAAAAGCCCCAGGGCCGGCTCAAGGGGTAGGCAATTAAGGCCACCGCCTAAGGCCCCCCACTTTGAGTAGGCCTCCAAAAGAAAAAAAAAAAAACGTCTTTAATGAATCTAAAAATTAACCTATCGCGTAAAAGATGAAATTTCTTTTACTTAAAATAAAATCAATCTTAAATGATAAAATTTGGTAAAAAAAAATAATAAATATAGAAGTTTTACTAAAAAAAATCTTACTCAAAATATTCAAAATTTTAAGACAATAGTGAAATTGGAATAGAAGTAGCAAAAATATAATGATATATTACAATATTTTATAAAATATGATGTTTATTTTGATATAGATGGCCTTATTTGTTTTCATAATGAAGTATTAATTAAAATAAGTATATATATATATATATATATGGATAAGAAATAATACTCTATTTACAGAAAAATTAAATTTTGTTTCAAATTGTTATAGTACTAATAAATATTATTATTTAAAATAATATTAATATTTGTTTTGCATTTCAGAAAATTTTAATATTTAATATTTAAATATTATTATTATTTTTAAATTAAATCATCTTATAATTAATGTCACCTTAGGCCACAAAATATATCGAGCCGCTCCTGAAAAGCCCAATGCAAAACTTATTACTAATACATATAGGATCAACCAAAATATTGCATACACAGTTTACACAGTTCTGGGTTTCTAAGTAGGTTCCATAGATGAAGATAGTTAAAAGAAAGAATAACATGTTTAGTATGCTGACAAGAAGAAAAAAAGTATGATTCCTCATGGTGCAAGAACTTTTATTTCTAGTGTCGCTAACCATAAGATTAAAACAGCAAGAGAAAATTAGAACAACGTAATCATCAGCCAAATGATTCAAACCTCGAAAGAAGAAAACCTGATCACCATTTTTATAGCACTTGATAATCCCAACATGGTGTGCTAAAAACACAAATGAGATCAGTAAGCTCGCCGCATCATTCGTTTAGGTTTCTTCACAAAACTCAATCTAATTTGCTTTAGCCGTCTCCTCTTCCTTGCCATCTTCTCCGGCAGTGTCTCCCTCTTCTTCTCACTCTTCACAACCTTCACTTTCTTCTTCACATATCTTGGGTCCACTGCATATGCCGTAGGCTCCATGGCTATGCCTCTTTTTCTGGCCTCATTAAACAGCGCATTCGCCCTATCGAGACAATTATGAGCACACAATTTACCCATCAACAAAGCATAAGTCTTGACCCCGGGCTCGCAGCCGTCCTCCTTCATCTTCTTGAAAACACTCAAAGCATGATCAATCCTCTCAATGCCACACAAAATCTTCAAGAACCCATAATATTCCTTTTTATCAAGTTTGCCACCGTACCCGGCAGACCTCATTCCATCAATCATTTCATCCCCTTCTTCCACCCTCGCCGCCTGATACAAACTCCTAATCAAAACAAGAAACGTAGTCTCATCCGGATAACAACCCCACTCTCCCATCCTATAAAACAATTTCACGGCGTCCTCGGTCTTCCTAATCTTGCATAAATTAGTGATCAACACGTTGAAGGTCTCCACATTTCTTGGAACCCCATGAACATCCATTTGGACCAACACCTTCTCGGCCTCCGAATGAAGCCGAAACGGGTCCTTCTCCCTACAAATCTTACAAACACAGTCAAGAATCGCGTTGTACACCATTGTCCTAATCTCGAACCCTCCCCTATACATCTCCTCAGCCAATCTCTTGGCCTCGTCAAGCTTCCCCATCTACGCACCAACCTTTCACCAACAAATTGCAAATTCTCTCGTCGAGAAAAAACTCGTTTGCCAAGTTTTTCACCATTCGCTCGGCGTAACTCGCATACCCATTACCACAAAGCTTTTCCACCACAAGTAAAAGCGATTCTTTGTCTCGCTTGAGCCCGTAACCGATCTCCATCCTCTGGAAAAACGACACCACATCAGTCGGCCGCCCGGCACGGACAAGCCTGACAAGGGCAGATTCCAGGGTTTTAGGCCCAGCGAGTCCAACTCCATTCACGAGGACTTCGTGGACCGCTTTTGTTACGATCCCACATTGACTAAGTATGGGATTAGTTGATGGTTTATAAGCTCCTAGGCACCCTTCCCTTATAAGCTAGTTTTCAAGGGTGAGTTCTACCTAGTGGGTTCATAACAAATGGTATCAGAGACACCCCACATCTAAGGCCATGTTGCGACGGTTGCAATCGTGCGGCACTGGGGGTGATGCCGGCATGGCAGTGTTCGCCCGGAGCTAGGAAAAGACCTAGCGCACAGCCAGCCCGTGTGAGCGCCGGGACCACCGTGGACGTCGGTTGCGGAGCGTGGTGGTTGTTACGATCCCACATTGACTAAGTATGAAATTAGTTGATGGTTTATAAGCTCCTAGGCACCCTTCCCTTGTAAGCTAGTTTTCAAGAGTGAGTTCTACCTAGTGGGTTCATAACAGCCTTGAAATCCTTTCGTCGGCCGAAGTAATCGACAAAGTAGGACAGGGCTTCATCCGTGTGAGTGAAACTAGGGTTGGAGATGAGCCAGTGATTAAACCCCAGGACCGTACGGCCGGCATCGGGGGAGAGATTGAGCGTGGAGAGCACCAAGGAAGGTATTGGGTTGATGTGGGAGAAGCTAAGGTGGAGTCTTTGGGAGATTGGAAGTGGTTCTGAGTCAGGGTTTTTGAGGAGCTCGGAGGAGAGGGAGAGGGAAATGGGGTCTGGTTCTTGCGGTGTGGAGGAGGCGGTATTATTAGAAGCAGAAGAAGAAGCAGCAAAAGTTCTAGAGAGAGATTGAGAACTTTGTGGGCGTTGGCAATGGTGGCGTAGATGGGAGAAGAAGGAAATGATTTTGTTGGGCGACAGCTGCTGCTGATAAGACACCGTCTGCTTAGAGAAACATCGGAGAAATAGAATAGGTTTGAAGTTGAGATGAGATTTTTATAATTTATTTTAAAGTTTAAAATATTATATTTTAATATTATTATTATTTTAAAATTTAAAAAATATATTTTAAAATTTAAAAAAATTGAATTGTTTATTATATTTTATATAGAAATTTTAAAAAATATGTAATAATAAGATGAGATGAAATGAAAATTTTATATTTTATCTTGTATTTCGAATTTATCCAGAGTCTCTGAAGTGGCATTTTTCATACAGAAAGACCCAGTTAGGGAGAAGAAACGAGAGAAAGTGACAATTTTTCCAGAAAAAGGAGATGGAGAGAGGAAAATGGAGAGAGAAGATTTTGGAGTGAAATTCAGTTTTCACGATATTTTACATAATAATATTTTTATAAATAATTTTACAACGTATATTATAAAATAGAAAAAATTACTTTGTCTTCCAAATTGTATTGCTCAATTTGATTGCTTGACAAAAAAAAAAAATTACTTAATAATTAAGTAAGTAATTTTAAGTGTATTAGGGTTTTTTTTTATTTTTTTAAGTATTTAAATATATAAAATAAATATCAAAAAATAAATATTAAAAGTAATAAGCGGTCAACTTGAACAGGCTACTTTAAGCAGCAGAGTAGTCTAACTTTATAAAATAAGTTGTGGAATCATGGGGCATTCTTTGGGGTGCTAATATGTGACCTGAGCCGTGAACTCAACACGAACACGACATGATACGAAATTAGTGGATTTGGATTTGATGTTAATGGATTTGGGTTAAAACGGGTTAACTAGTCAAGACATAATTTATAAACATGTCAACTTATTTAATAAGAAATCAATCCGTTTTGATCGATTTAGAATTTATTTCAAAATTAAAAGTTTATTATTATTAAGTTGTAATATTGGACCACATGCATTCATGTAGTGTGTGCATTGTGTGCACCACTACAATGGATGCTATATAGAAGGACTCCGATATATTTGTGGTATGTGGCAGATGAAAAATGTATGTCATGTTGGAAAAAATAATAATAAATTAGAAAATTATTAATATGTTTGCCTTTTGAAAGTTTTGATACTAAACACTATCTAGTGACATAATTTAATTTAAAAAATAAATTTTAAATTTTAAATATTTCAATATAAATATGTTTTAAATATAAAAAATTTCATATCTTTGAAAATATCTAATATTTAAGTATTTTTTTATGGAAAAAAATACAATAACCCCAAAAAACATATCTTAGAAAAGTATATCCAAACAACTAAACAATTATAATTTTCCCTTTCACAAGTTAAATACAAAACATATAAAAAATAAGTTATCCTAATAAATTATAAATTTTCATTCTATCTGTCTACTTTTACAAATTTTTATATAAATTAAGCCTTCATTTCTTTATTGTATCAATAGGAAGACCCAAATCACATAACCTATATTCTAAAAGAATAAGTCAATAATACAATTGGAGCTCTATTAAAACTTTATAAAGAGCAAAAACTTCTCATTCTCAAATAATGTAAAATCTCATATATCACCTACCTTATCCTTATCATACAGATATCTCATTTATTATAGGTATCGGGCAATTTATACCTTAGTTGGTGCACCCTTTTTTTTTTCAACTTTAGTCATTGTATAGTAAGAACTAAGTTGCAAAACTAACGTTTAGATTTGAAGATAAATTGAAATAGATTGTGAATAGTAATGAGATGAATTATGAATAGTAATAAAATTTATGAATTAAAGTTACTAAATAGCAATGAAATGAGTTAAGATGAGCTATGAATACAAACGAGTAAGAACTTTTCTCCAATTGTATGATCGGGTTGTGGTGTTCAATCATAGATAAAAAAAAAAAAAAAAAAAGTGGCAATATGTGAATCTATAACGTTTAATGTTGTCCGTATAGAGGGGCGTATACATTCAATGCGCAGAATCCAAGAGAACTTTTTTTAAGTTAATTTACAGGGTGTACAACAAAGCCTAAGCCTATATTCTACCTATGCACAAATTGTAAATCGACTAATCCCAATCAGCATCAAAAAACCCCGCATCCTTCATCTCGGAGTAATATGCGTTTTCCAAAAGAAAATCATCCTCCTGTAAACGTCAAAACGTGACCTTGTGTCATATTCTCTTGAAAAATTATATTTGAAGTCATAGAGTGCAATAAGTGCTACACTCTTTAAAATAAAAAATAAAAATAAGTAAATATAAAATCCATATAAAAAAGCTACTCTTTTAGTAATGAACCTCACTATTTTTTAAAAAGAATGTGTAGCACTTACATAATTTATGACTGAATCTAGCATTATTCTATTTTCCATGCACTCAACAAAACAAGAAAACAATATTTCTATGACTACAGTATGCGGTGGAGGAATCACCTGGAAAAAATCAGCTAGAAAAGTTACATAGAGGAAAGGAAGATAGAGCGAGTGATAGCAGAAAACAGTGAGGTTATACAACCTGCATCAAAGGTGAGACAACCAATATCTCAGTGCCAAATTGAATGCAATAAATGAAATTTGACAAACTTGAAATTTAGAGGTACCAAATCCCGAAGCTGGCCCCCATCACGGCAAGCCCACATCCAAATAATGCTATTGCACTAACTGTAAACATTATCACGATGTAATTGTAGAATGCTGGTCTGGCTGCAGAAGATAATGAAACAATTTCACACACAATTAGAATAAATCCTACAAGAACTATGAAGATGACAGAATTTGAAATGAACTCACGATGCAGACTGTCTCTCGATTTTGAGAAATGCACAAACAAAATGTAGCCGTAAGCTGCAGTTAGCAATAGCTTATGCATGATCCATAAACCCCACTTCACCTTATTTGTACTTCCAACACCATCGAGGAACAGAGGAACCCCAAACCCAAATACATAAATTACCTGAAAATGAAGTATCCAATAATGAAAAAGCCAACTATCATTCCAATAGATGTACAAGACAGTAAAGGCACAAGTAAATAAACGATGGGAGACTGGTTTCTAATTTGGATTCCATGCTTATAAAGTAAATAGTAGCTTCAACTACCAAAGGACAGGAATTGAGACAATGGAATATCACATTTAATCGATCAGCACATGACTGGGAACAAGAGCTGCTTCCTTATTGTTCAACCATTTGTACTCAACTAGGTTGAGAGGAGGAGGATAAGATGTGATCAGGCACTCATTTTCCTTGGATAGGTTTTAGGTGGAACAAAGCTCCATAGAGGGTGGCCTTCAGTGTGTGGAGTGCCGCATTGGGGAAGACCCTTACTGTGGATAAGTTGAAGAGGAGGGAGTTTTAGTAATGGCTGGATGCTGCATGAGTAAGAAGAGTGGGAATCAATTGGTCATTTGTTGCTGCATTGTGACTCGATGTATCACTGCACAATCACCATGTGTGCCCAAAGAAAGGAAAGACCCTCAAGATCCTCCTCCTCCCAGAATCTCTTATTTCAACGATGACAAATAATTCCAGAAAACTTAAATACAAGCAAATATGCATGTGCATTTTGTCCAGAACTAGACTCGGGTATGTAACGTAAATGAAGTAATACAAGCCCTTCATTGGCTCATCTTCCCAGATATTAATTCACATAAGCGAAAAAAAAAAAAAAAAACTTGTGGTTTCATGGAATACAATGCAGATAATTATGTCACCACTAATATCATCCTTAAATGCGCTCATACATGGGGTAAAATTTATCTAAGTTATAGCTTAAGCACTCTATAAAAGTTACTAGGTAATTAAAGTGATCACTACTATACAAATTTAATAACAATATTATTGCATTGTTGCAGGTAGATTCCACTTTTCTACCTTTTAGGTTTTTCTTTTAACTATGATTGGAAGCATATATCATAGGCACACGCTTAATCACTAGTCACATGTTAACGCAACTAATAATACACAAGACCTTAGGAAGTTAATTTCCATGATGTATGTTCATAATTGAGAAGCATATGATATCTTATAGATAAACCAACTATTTCCGACCATATCAATTATACAACAGTCCAATACCAGCCCAACATCCAAATTATAACGTATACATCATAACCCACTCCAACATTACTAGAAGAGCTTGGACACATCTGGACTTCTGTTTTTCATGGTTTGTACAATACCAAAATTATGATGGATACATTAACAAAGTAGACATTATAAAACTTTCAAGGTTTTTGCTAACAGTAGACATCATAAAACTCAACTCTAGCACACATGCAATTTTTTCATATCATGCTGGTGCAAAGCCATGAGTTGCACGCAACAATGCCTTAAATAGATTTCACTGGAAAGATTCTCACCTAAAAACACTCCAGAACTCTTGCTTTCTTTGCCAGTATAAACTAGTGCTTTGCCAACAGCACAACTTAGTCAACTTAAATAGATCTCATTTAGCTCTTAGTACTTGAATGAAAGAGCAGGCAAGAGATTACAAAAGAGTAAAAAGGTTATGTTTGAGTAAATAAGATAATATTTGCATGGCAATTCCACAGCGAGGATTATAACAATAAATTAGATCACAAGTAAGCAGGGGAACAGGACTTACAAACCCTAAACATAGATATCAAACAGTCGACAGTGAAAAATTAAAACCATCATAATTGGAAAATAAGCATTAAAAGACTGCACGATGAGGCCATAACATAGCACCGCTTTAAGCAGAAGCGAAATGTTACCTTAAGAAGCATATCCACCCCTACAATGATCCCTGAGACAGCGAAGTTATGTGCTAAAGCATCCAACCCACTAGCATAATCGTCCTGAAGTAAGAAAGCCAACAAGCTAATCTCCAAACAAAGCATCCCAGATGTTGTGAATAACGAAAGGAGATTCCACCCCGCCTCCTTGCCCGGAGAGCATTGCCATGTCTGTTTCATCAAAATCAAATTTCAACCAATTAGGTCCTAAATAAATAGTTTCTTGCCCCAAGTTTAAGGCCTACCACTCTCCACCACTCGACCAATAGTATGTTATATAAATATATATATATATATATATATAAGTAATAATTCTTCATTAATAAGCGACTCGATAATATTTTGATCACCATTATCGCATCCTTCATCCCATTCAAAACAAAAACAAACAAATCTACTGGCGCTAATACTACGATTATTGCAAAAAAATCTTTTGTGCAAAGAGCTCAACGGTCCGGATTAACTTTAAAGTTTGAATTGAAGTTAATCAACCACACAAGACAAGCACAGAAAACGTATAATTAACAAAGAAAAAGTGAGTTCGAAACAAAGGGAGGGAGGGGGAGTACCTGGAGAGACGACCAACCGAGGTTGAGAGCGGTAACGAGCCAGAGGAGGGCATAATAGGAAATCGTAACGAAGGAGCGTCGGGAGTAGAGCTTCTTCAGATTCTTCTTGGCATGGGCGGCAAGGTAGACCACGAAGAGGACCGAGAAGACGACCAAAACGGCGACGAACCAGGGTGCTTGGCACTCGGAGTCGAGCAAATTATGGCCATCGGTTTTAGCAGGAAGGCTCGGGGCAGAGAGGGAAGAGTCGGTGCTGACTTGAAGACTTGCGGACATCTTTCTTTCCAGAAGGAGAGGGAGAGTCGAACGAAGAATAGAGGGTAGTAGTAATGGAAACCCTAATTTGTACGGTTGAGAATTGACATTGAGATTGAGAGGGGGAGAGAAAACATTGTTTGGTTGGTGAGAAAAAAGGAAAAGAAAAAAAGAAAGGGAAAATGGAAAAGAAAACGGAAGTTGGTTGGTTCCGTTGGATTGATTAAAGGAGACGGGTGGAGGGTTTGAATCGATAATGTAATGGAGACTTCAATTTTTGCTGAATTTGCAATTTTACGATTTTACTCGGACTCGAAGTGCTCGGCCACACCACTGTCACCAGTCTTTTTTTTTTTTTTTTTTTTAAATATTTATAACTTTTAAGAATATTTTTTAAATAAGGGCTAGAATCATATCAAGATCGAGCCTGCTACAGCCACAGAAAAAGTGGCTCTAATGAGATTATTAAATAGTTTATTTTATTTATTTATTTTATTTATAATTTTTTTAATTATTATAAATATTTAAATAAAAAATAAAAAATTTACAATATTATTAAAAAATACTTTCTTAATTATTAAATAAAAAAAAACTCATTCGGGACACTATTTAGATTCCAAATTCTGGATCCAAAGCATTTCTGATCAAGACATATAAAAGTTATACATAAATTAGCATAATTTCAAATGATATGTAAGATTTATTTTACAATCTGACGTATCACATAAAATCACATTAATTTGTGAGTTTATTTTTATAAAACTTATTTATAGTTAAAATATTTTTCTTTAATTTATAATTATTAACATTGTTTTTTTTTTCTTATATTTTCTGAATTATGAATATTTTTTTTCATTTTAACCTAAGTGGTGGTGACCACAGACCACCTCAAGACGGTTGGTTGTCCACTCTATTTGGCCACCACCCCGACCCGGAGTGGAAAGATCCGTCCTAAAGCAAGGTGATCCGCTGCCACTCAAAGATAAATAGATGCTTCTAATATATTTTTCGTAAGTAATTTTTATTTTATTTTAAATGTATTCTTAAAAAGTCATTGCCCATGCATGCATTTAAAATGCTATACAACTCTTATGTTTGTGTATTTTATTAGAGGGTTTTACACATTATACAACTTTTTTCATCAACTACAATTCACTATTCTACATCCCGCATCTTATGAAAAATACCTCCGCATCCAATGAAAAAATTATAAGTATGAGGTGTAGAAGTGAATAATGACTGATGTATACCATTCATTTGCTAAATATTACCTTCTAGTTTAGTACTACTGGTTCAACTAGTTTGCTTTCTAGAGGATTATTTCATGTGCATTCTTCATATAAACCATATCAAACTGATGCAAGAGTAAGATAAACACGTCTTGGTACCATTTATGCTAATTCATCACCTACTTATTCAAATGGTAGATAGCATTACTCAAAAGCACACAAACTATAATCCTTTAGTTCTTATTAACCCTTTTCGAGATTATGCACGATAAGCTTGCGGGGACAGCCTCGGTCGAGGGTGCACCATTAAGGGCGCGGCGCGTTGCAGGGTCAGCCCGTATGCTTCATCCATGTTCAGCTTCTCAGGTGTCAATCCGTCGGCCAATTCCCAATCAAATGCATGAACTAGGGTTGCTGTTAGGAGCTGAACCATGCGCAACCCCAAGCTCATCCCAGCACATATTCTACGCCCAGCACCAAATGGTATGACTTCAAAATCATTCCCTCTAACATCAACATGGGCCTTGCTGCTACCGGGGAGGAATCGCTCGGGCCTAAACTCTAGCGGGCTTTCCCATTGCTCTGGATCCCGAGATATGGCCCATACATTGACCAAAAGGGTGGATCCCTTGGGGATGTGGTAGCCGTTGATTTCACAGTCTTCGGACGCCATCCTTGGCAGAGATAGGGGAGTCGATGGGTGGAGCCGGAAGGTCTCCTTAATGACGGCCTGGAAGTAGGTGAGTTGGGGTAGGTCCAACTCGCTAACGAGCCGATCTCGACCCACAACGGAGTCAAGCTCCCGTTGGACACTGGCCAAGATCTTGGGGTGCCGGACGAGTTCTGCTATGGCCCATTCTACCGTACTAGATGAGGTGTCAGTGCCTGCTGTGAACATATTCTGCATCCATGAATCAATTTCCTACTACTTCAGCCCACAACCCAACAAACAACATTAAATAAATTTGTATAAAAAAGCGACTGTTCTGTGGACCCGTGACAGCCGTTTCGTTAGGCTTTCAGATCGACTACCCGACAACATTAATGGCATGAGAAAAGCAATTGTTCTGTGGACTCGTGACAGCCCTTTCCTTGTGTGTTCAGAGTTTATGACACGAGTGTTGATATTACGTAGTGGTAATATCATGTCCACGCATTAAAGAATGAGTCATTCTTGGTCGAATCTCTAACTCAAACACAGCTTATAATTAGTTATTCCACGAGTCTCGTGAGTAGAATCATTATTCATATGTCACGTAATATTAATTACATATAATTTTTTATTTTATTTTATTTTTATAAAATTAAATAAATTATTCTATTCATCATGATAAGAACAAAAATTTATATAAAAAATTTATATATAATGTATAAATAATGAGTAGAATTTGTTTTAAAAAAAGAATTTGATTTACAAAAATTTATATGTTAAGTAAAAAATTAAAAAAATTTGTAATAATTAATTGAGATTGGAGAAGTTACCAAAAGTAAGGCTTTGATCTCTGTGTCTGTGAGCTTCCCTCCCTCACCATCATCAGACTTCTCCTTCAAAGAAATCAAGGTGCTCAACATGTCCACGTGCTGCCCAGCAGCGCTCCTTTTGTGCTCCTCAACGATGGCTGTCAAAAACGTGTCGAACCTCTTGTGGAGCTTCTTCATCTTAGCTGCCACCCCCTGTAAGTCTAGCCACTCCAGTGCCGGGATAAAGTCACCGACGTTGAAAACTCCGGCCAGCACCATCACCTCCACCACCATTGATTTGAACTCGTCCGCCTTCTCATCTCCGCCGCCGCTACCATCTCCGAACATTCTCCGGCCTAGCATCACCCTCCCTAGTGCGTTTACAGTGCAAACATTGAGCAATTGTGCCAAGTTCACTGGCTTGGAGTCTGCTTTTGCTAGGGCACTTACCAGCACAGCCACCTCTTCCTGATCATCATCATCAATATTCACTATACTGAATTAATAAAGTGTACCCTCCAAAAATAATTTATAATTCTCTACCTAATTAAGAATCCAACATACTTAATACAGGAGTGCTGCAATAACAAAAGTATTATATAAAAATAATTTTATAAATTAACGTAATTTTATGTGATTCGTTAGATCTATTTTATAATAAAAATAATTTTATAATCTGATAAACTATCTTAAGTTATATCAATTTGTAAGATTATTTTTATATAATTATTTTATGACTAGAATATTTATATACTTAATAATTATTTAATTTGAAATATTCCAAATTATTAATTTTGTTTTAATCCTACTTGCAAGGCATTAATTTAGGACACACTTTCTACATGTTTCTGATCCATGGATGCATGCGAGACTGCAACTACAATTTTCATGAACATGAAAAATACTTGTCATGTCATATATTTTATATACTATAATCAAATATTATATATATATATATATATGTATGTATGTATGTATGCATGCATGCATGCATGCTTGGCGTCACTCGAAAGCAGCTGGGGAATGAGTCAAACCTGGCGGACATGTCTGAAATCATCCAAGGCCTTTCCGGAGAAGAGGTGGACGGAGCTAATCTTCCGGAGCATGCGCCACCGTGGGCCGTAGGGGGCGAAGACGAGGTCCTGGTAATTGTAAGCAATATACTTGGCACCAGAGTTAGGCGGCCGGCTCGAGAAATTTGCGTCATGGGTCTTCAAGAACTGGGAGGCTACGGACGCCGACGCCACAACGACGACATCAACGAATCCGAGACGGAGGTGCATGAGAGGGCCGTAGGTGCGTGCGAGGGCGGCGAGGGAGTGGTGAGGCACGGGGCCCATGTGGGGCAAGTTTCCGATGATCGGCCATGGCTTTGGGCCCGGAGGGAGTGGGGGAAGGTGGCCGGGGCGGCGAGAGGTAAGCTTGAGGAGGTAAAAGAGGAAGATAGCGAAGAAAATGGTGGCGAGAATGAGAGATGAAGGAGACATGGCGAGCTTTAATTTTGTCTGTGGTGTGAAGCTTTGGGCAGGGGAAGGGGAAGATATATGGGGCTGAAACGTGTCGGTTGAAACGCGTGCATGCATGTGTGTGTTAGCTAGGTTGGTTTCGTCTTCTGACTGTTAGCTTCAGTGCACTCTGTAGTCTGTAGATCATTTTTTGGACTTTTTCACGGGGATTGTGACATTATTAATATTATTAACAGAAATGATTTTTATAGTTTTAAGCTATACAAGTTTTGTATATTTTTAAAAAATATATATATATATAATTTATATGAAAAAAATGATTTTTTTAACGGTAAATTTTTTTTTTTTTTAAATGAAGTGTGTGAGAATTGTAAATTCTAAAATTATATTTAGCATAACTCTATTATTATTTTATAAAAATACTCTCTATTTAAAATAAAATTATAATAAAAATTAAAAAATAAATTATGTATCTATTATTAATCATTAATTAAAGAAAGTTTGGGATACTTTATAGTCTTTTACAAACTCTATTATTAATATTCACCCCTCTCCTTTTCCCATAAAAAATGTAGAGATAGAACTAGAAGATAATTCTTAAACGAAATTCTAATAATATCTATATTTTTAATTTTAAAGTTTTGTTTACTTTGATGGTTTACTTTGATTTTATAATTATGAAAATTATTGATTTGAACTCATACTGAAATGGGTATAATTATTGATTTGATAATTATGAAAATCAAATCAAATTATTGATTTGATATTATCTTCAACATCTCTATTAAATTTAAGATGGAGAATTTTGAAATCTTGAATTTGAAATTTGAAAGTAGACTTCATATTTATTAATTCTGATGAGATGATGATGAAGTGTTTGGTAAATGAAATATCAAATCTAGAGTTGTGGTCAACAATGAGCTATATATGACCTTAGCCAACTATTAAACCAAAATCAAAAGTTCAAAATTAGATCTAGAGCTTCAAATAATGCTCACAACAGATCAAAACTTAATAAAAAAAATATCTAATAACTAATAGAGATACTCTAAATGCATTAATTTAAAACGATACATAATTGAACGACGATAAAAATTTTGTGAAAAATAAGACTAACAGAAGAATAAATATCCCACATAATCGATGCTAGCGTTAGCCAAGAGCTATGAATAAATTACTTCAAAATAAGATAAGGTAAATATTTTAAATATTATAAAAAATAATATCAAATCAAATTACATTCCTCAAACTGAAATGACAGTAGTATATAGAAGGGGGCTCCTAGAGTTGGGGATTTCCACCGACTGTGTAATTTTTATTTTTATTAATTTATTTATTTTAAGCATTTTTTTAATGTAATTTTTTTAAAAAATAAAATAAACAAATGACACAATACAAAAATAAAAATAAACACAAAAATTTTAAAAAAAAAAAAAATCGGGAGGCGGTGGAAAGTGTCGGTGGCTTCAGCATTTTCCGTACGTAGAAATTCAGTACTGGTTCGGAAGGAATAATTATAGCAGTTGAGTAATTAGACCTCTGATTTCACAGCCCAAGGAAAAAAGAGCAATTATATAGCCGTGGTACTGTGTAAGTTATACCCATTTCAGTATGAGTTCAAGAGCTGAGGAATGATTAGCTATATTTTATGAAAAATAATTTATACATAATATTTTTATAACATCTTACATAATTATATTTTAAATTAAAGATATTTTTATAAAACATCTTATAAAAGTAACATAATTTTATAAAAATATCATCACTTTATAATATTATTATATAATATATTGTGTGTATATTATTACTCATATTTTATATATTTTAAAATTATTTATTATTATTTTTATTAATTACATACACTCTTTTTATTACTAACCAAAGCTTAGGCTCTCTCCTTCTCGTTTTTTTCTTTGAAATTTTCAGACTGAAACTTCCCTCGTTTTCACTGGGCAGAGGGGGTTTGGAGCTTAGGCTCCGACCACGCCTTCATTTTTCCGTTTGCTTTTTTCCCCTAGGTTTTTCCTTGGTTCTCCCTTCTAAGCGCCGATCCTCATCGATCTACTGCTTTCCGGCAACCTTTGACCAACACGTGACGTTCGTTCAACCTCCCTGGTCGCCGATATACATGTTCGTAATAGAAAAACGAGATTCTGCTCAGCGCCTTTAGCTCATGCGCGGCCCCTGCCGTGTTGGTTTTTCAACCGCAGCCGCGTCCTAGAGCGTCTTTGGCGGCCACATGTGGCCCCACCGGCTTCAGAGGCTTTAGATCCTTTAGATTTGCTCGTTCATCCACCTCATCCTCATGTGGTGTGTGTACTGTATGCGCCGCCACTGACTGTGTTGATCTGTCGCCGGCGACTCGGCTTAGATTTCAACTACTACCCTATGTTACCACTTTCCCTAACAAGTGATCTTGTAAGAGAGATCGTGGAGCTCTCCAAAAATCATCTCTCGACAATATGTGACAGTGCACCCGCCACCTTTATCGCTTTCAGCGAAGGTTCCACCGTCTCAAGCAGAGGTTCCATCGTTTGTATTTTTGCGAACATATTTCCGTCTTTTTATAAGACGGCGTCCTCTCGTAAGACATGAGTAGGGACCAAAAAATTAGTTTCAAATAAATCCGTTTACCACTTTGTACTATTTTCTATTACTTTTTAAGATGATTGTTGGGAAACCCCTCCTCATGTATTACTTTTTTAGTTTAATAATATTAACTTGCCTAAAAAAAAAAAAAAAACCAACTAACTGTCGCATTCAGACTCCAAACACACATCGCCAATCTGGTGGTTGGCCATGCGTACGTGCATTCATGGTCCGGTCCGGTAGCAGGTAAAGTTTTGCAACCAACCAGTCTCGCCATGCACTTACTTAATTCCCCATTAATCTTTTCTGGCTTTGAATTTTACTCACATTTTTCCAAGTCTTAGCTTTCTAGAAACTATATATATATATATACATATATATATATATATTTACTAGCAGTATATGACGTGCAAGCACGTTTGCCCATTTGTTTAATTAAAAATAATGTATTTAAAAAATAATATGATGTGAAAAAATAATATATTTTTTAAAAAAAAATTAATTAGTTAATAATTTAATGCACAGGAAAAGAAAAATAAATTTTAACAAGTATTATAATGATAACAAAGCGTTACAGTAATTTGAATAATATGAAAATTAAAAGATTTTGGATATTTTAACAATAATTTTCTTAGCAAAATATATGAATTGTGTAAAATTCAACCATAATATTTAATGACCCAATGAGCATTGAAAAAATTCAGAATATTTTATTTCTATATTATTCTCACATTTTTCATTATTAAAGTAAATCTCTTCTATTTTGAAAATTCTAAAGATATTATAATGGTAGAAAATCATTTAGATAAAATGATTTTAGTTAATTAAAAATATTATGAGATTTAAATTATATTAAAAACTCTAATTATTTACATGATTTTAATTTTTTTAAAATATTTAATAAAATTCTATCATTTATTTTACTGTTTAGAACTGTTTATTACTGTAATTGTTTATTATTGTTCACGAGTAATGTTTAATACTATTTATTACTGTATCACATACTGTAGCACTGTTAATTACTGTTTATACTGGTTAGTAGTATTTATTATAAAAAAATCTTTACAACCTCTTAACACTCTACACTTCATATTATTTTTAATTTTTATTATTTTTTCTTTTATTAAATATTTATTATATGAATAATGAATAGAAAATTTGAAATAATTTAAAAAAAATAAACTCAAAAAAAATTTAAAAAAAATATTAAAAATTTAAAATATTTAAAAAAATATAGAAGTGAAATGTGATAGAAGTTGTATAGTAAAACTTATTTATTATTGTGGTACTGTTTATTATTGTTGTATATAGCCGAGATAATTTATCATTGAATAAATGAATACGTACATCTTAATTCATTTACCTTTTTCTGACATTGGCAGATATGAGTCAAAAAAGATTGGGCTGGGCAGGGGTCATTACTTGTACGTTACTCCTGTTGTCTGCGTAGGACTACCTTCATCTTTAATTTTCACAGTTTTTTTTTTTTTTTTTTTCCATCTTTCTACTTTTTGACCCTCCAAAGGGGAAGGGAAGTAGGAAGCAGAGACGTGGAACTAAGCACAACTTCTTCTGACACTGTATATATCATATACACAGATATGCTCTTCTTCATCAATGTCAGCAGCCTGCATGAAGGTATGGGTGTTCGGTTACAAGATAAGGTCACTGTGATCTTGTTGAGTAATGTTTTAGATACAAAAAATAATCTTATAAATTAACATAATTTTCTAAAATTATTTTTATTATAAAATAAATTTAAAATAATCTTATAAATTAACGTAATTTTATAAAATTATTTTTATTATAAAATAAATTTAACGGATCAGATAAAATTATATCAATTTATAAAATTATTTTTATATAATTTATTTGTAAATATAAGAGTAACCTTCAAAGTTTGTTCATTTAAAATTGTATAAATTATTTCAATATTAAACAGTTTAATATTAAAAATACTCAAAAAGTAATTATACTATTTTTCTGGAAATTGAATGGCCAGCAACAACCGTTACCAATGTAGTCGTGTATTGCCATTTGGGGAAGAGGATTCCTATTTACTCTAATAAGTAATAAACACCATATTAAATGAATTAGCAATTAAAAATTAAAAACTCCAAAAGTGAGAGTGGACCCCACACACAATTGTTTAAGGTCCCAGTCAACCAAATTTTGTAACCGTGGTTAAATCGCAGTTAAAACTTCCCAATATATTTGCACCCGACTCTCTCTCTCACTTCTGGTGCTCACTTCCTTCAAAGTTTCCAACTTTCTCTCGGCTTGAGCCTCGTGTTTGTTAGAGCGAGAGGGGCGCATGCGACTGCGAGCTTACATCTGAAGTTGCAGCCACAGCTTCGTACGACTGAAGCTCGAGTGACGCCCCTCTCTCTCTCTCGATCTCTCTTCTTCTCGGCTCCTCTCAGCGCCGCCGGCCACCGTTACTTAGCCACCACCAAGCCCAGTCACCGGCGACCTTCCCCACGCAGATCTCCTCCCCCACAGACCTCTCTCTCTCACCACGCAACAGGCCGAAACCCGTAGGCTGTTCTTATTTATTTTTATTTTTATTTTTTATTTTTTGTTGTATTTTTATACATCTTGTGTGGTGATTTTGCTGGATTTTGTGTCGTGAATTTGTGGTCATTTTGTGGCTATTTTGTGGAAAAAAAAAAAAAAAACAGAAAGTATCTTGCATTCCATCTCTTTTATGAAGGCTAGATATTTTGGACTGTCGAAGATAACCAGACGTTTAACATTCAATTGAGATGTAAAAATGTGACTGAAATGAAAGGAAATGAACGATAGAAGAGGACGATGCCGTTGAATCCATTGAATCACTATTTATTACTGTAGATCTTATAGCCACTTTTAAGATATAAGAGCATTAGCATTGGGTTTATCATTTTCATCTTTAAAATTTGATGAAAAGTACATATTTTTCATAAATCTAAAACTTCTCTATCTATAACCCCACATTGGATTAGCTATTGGATTCATCAAAATAATAATATAATATTATTTTGTTAATAATAATATTTTAATTTATTTTTTTTATATTTTACAATTATACTAACTATATGTTAATTAATAATTTAATTTGATATTTAAATTATTGTTTTTCAACTTAAATATATTGTGGCTCAAAATTGGGAAACACTAATTTAAATAAATAAAATAATGGTTATAGAGTGTGAATAGTGAGTCTTCAAATTTGAAGATAAAGAGAAATTTACTGTAGCTCAAAGCTTGACATTTGAGCATATGATGAATCCAATGCCAGGAGTTTAAAGTTAAAATCATCAAATTTTGAAGATTGGACTCATTTGATGAGTCCAATGCCAATGCTCTAAGGGGATATATATTGCATACTATATTTTGTTTAGTCACACAGTTTAGATGAGATGAGATGAAATATTTTGTTAAAAATTAAATATTTTTTAATATTATTTTTATTTTAATATTTAAAAAAATTAAATTATTTATTATATTTTATATGAAAATTTGAGAAAATTATAATGATAAGATGATATGATTTTGTATATCTAAACCGGGCTTTAGCCTCTTTCTTTTTTCTTTTTTAATTTTATTTTTATATATATATATTTATATATATCTTAATCGATTAATTGTAACTTATTTGTCTCGTGGCTAGATCTGCTTTATGGAAAAGAAAACATGTGCTTTGTTCATCAAAATAATTATAAGAATATTAATTTATTATAAATAGATCAATATATTTTGACTTGATATATTAAATTGTAAAAATTATTTTATTATTATAAATTAGATTTAATATATCATATGGATTGATCTACGTGCGTAGATAATTTATAAAATACTACATGAGCAGCTACTTGACCTTATATATAATTTGCATAACTTTTTTTTTTTTTTTTTTTTAATCATAGGACCCATCCGTCCAAATTTGTCTTGTTTGAGAAAAGGACAATAAAAGCTTTCTACTTCGTCAAATGTTGTTATGCTTGAAAGCCCCTGTTTATCTAATGTGCTTTTCATATTTTTCTATGTTAGTGAACTCTTTTTTACTTTTATTTCTTCTTTCTCTTTTATTTTTTTTAGTAATACTGGGTAAAGTATCGTGCAGGTATTCCTTTTGAAAATAATAGATTTATTATTAAAAGATTAATTTTTTTATATAAATTATATATTTTTTTAATTTTTTTAAAATAAATATACGACGGTTATACGTAAATATAATTTTTCTATTATTTTTAAAAAACAAAATCACATATATATATATATATATATATATAAACATGAGACGACGACACTTTGAAGTTTTGTCTTTTAGCATACAAACTACCGAATTACATGGACCACTCATCGTAGGTGCACGTTCTCAGAAGGGATTCCATCTCAAAGTTGTGATCTTCGATGATGAGTCGTAATCAGTGTTTTAAATACCATATCGTACCGGCTGGTACAATCGAAATATACCATACCAACTATTAGTCCGGTATAGGTATTGCATTCATTTTGTACTGACCCAAATACCTACCGGTCGTACCGGCCTTTATTTCGGTCTGTACCGACTTGTATTTCAGCCTTTAATTTTTTTTTTCATTTGTTCAAACTGTAAGTTTATTTTTTGACCTCCAATTCAGACTAAGTTATTTATAATTTATATATATGTATTTATATATAATTTATTCATATATAGACTAGTTTAATCTCTTTATTATACTATCTATTTTTTTTTTTTTTTTGGTAACTGGTTTTCAATGAGCTAGAGCTAGGGGTGTTAGCCGGTCGGTCCGGATCGGAGAAATCGACCGGACCGACCAGTTCAGTCCATACCGAACCGGACTGAAGTTGGTTCGGTCCGATCCCGGTCCAAGAAATAGAGGACCGAAGTAGGTTCAATCCAGTCTCGATTTAGAGGCTTTCCACCCCGAGCCAAACCAGACCGGACCGAATTAAAAAATATATATTATTTTATATATATTATTTATATAATAATTATATAATTTTCATCTAACCTATCACCATAAAAAATATAAAATTGTAAATATGTTATTAACAAATTAATATTCTATCAACTAACTAATGTATAATATCAATTAATTAATTATATAGTAATTATACAAGTTAATAATGTAATTTTTATCTAATTTATTATCATTGACTATATAAAATATTTTTTATTAAGTTAGTTATATAATCTACATTAATAATTCACTTAATTTTAATTTAGTATTTTAAATAACTTTTCTATTATCTTATTTTTAAAAATAAAAATAATAAAATAATTAGGCAAGACCGACTAGATCGGTCCGGGACCCTAAGGATGTTCGGTCCGGTCCAGGCCGGGGAAAATGATGGACCAAAAATTTCGGTCCATCACCCCCTCGGACCTGACCGGACCGAATCGCACCCCTAGCTAGACTCAGTTAATTTCATATTCAATAAATGCCCGTGATTCTTGAAGTCGACTTGTCTAACAAGAATGTCTTGAGAACCTCCAATACAAGTCCACCATGATAGAGAAAGTCTATGAGAACGGTTAGAAAGTAAATTCTAAGACCTTGTCCTTAATTTTCCTTTGGCGTGTGATGCAATGAAGATCTCCAAGAGAGAACCTCAAACAGACTTGTAAATCCCTTGTAAGGGCATCTAGGAAGTTTGTTGACGCAATCATATGTCCAATACCCAAGCATAAGTCTAATAACCAAGCGTATGACTGATAATTGCGTGTGATTGTTTATCGTTAGTGAAGAGTGTGGAAAGAGCATTTTCCATATTTGGTGATCGTACTTGTTTTTGTCAATGCTAGTGGATTTCTTGCACTCTAAGGTTGTTTCAAAGTCGTGTTGTTATTTTGGAGTTAAAGTCAAATTTATTTGTTGTAATGCGCTCTTAAGTGGTTAAGGAGCTTTTCGGCACCCTTGGTCCATCTCAAGCACTTGCCAAGCTTGTCAAATTGTTCTCGAAGGCAACCCGCACGTGATGATTATGGAGCTCGAAGGCTCATTCCTAGAGGTAACCTCACATGTGCATGTACTAACACTTCTCTTGGAGATAGTGGGGGGATTACTCAACTGCTTTGTTGAGACAACGTGAGGCTTGCTCGATCGCGTTATTGAGGCGAAGGCATGTGTTAGCCTTGTTCTCCGAAGCTCAGCTTGCATGTTGCTAGGCTTGGCTATTTCAATGTGAAAGGATTGCTCAGTTGTTATCGTGGCAAAGGCGTGTGTGAGCCTTGTTTGCGAAGCTCGGCCTGCATGTTGCTAGGCTTGGCTGTTTGGGTGCGAGAGGCTTGCTCGATCGATATTGTGGCGAAAGCGTGTGTGAGCCTTGGTTGCCTATTTTGAGAGGGGCTTGAGTGCTTGGCTCTAAGGCATCCCAACTATTCCGAGAAGTTTTATGCAAAAACTAAATTGATTAGTGTAAATAATCCAAACCACGAGTTTGAGACTTGCAAACCTGAACCAAGGGGCTTGACTTTGGTAATAATTTGATTTCAATAGTGCTCAAGTGTGGCTCGACCCCATTGTTGGGATTTTCCTCCTAGTTTTTTTTTAAAAATTTTTTTTTAGAGTGCAGCGATAGCTCGAGGCACCCAAGTGAGGCTTCGCTCAAGGCACCCAAGTGAGGCTTGAAGGTGAACCTACCTTGGTGATAATGAAGAGCAGTCACACCCCGAGTGAGTGCTCTAGAGAGGTCTATTATGGTGAAAATAGAGAGCTGAGGTGCCCGAGTGGTGCTCAAAGGTGACCACGTGGCTGGTGCTCTAGGTCAAGTGGCCTAGTTTCCAAACTTTTTGTCTAACCGGGGTTGATCCCCATTTGTTGTCCCCTTTATTCCGTTTATTCGCCTTAGGGCTCTTGTTTGGGGTCTAGATTGCGTAAATTATTTTTTGATTAAGACCGGAGAGCAAAGTGTGTTGCTTTTCCACCTTTACGTTCCTACTTATTCATTCATTGGGAATTTTGTGGAGATCCGAGGAGTTTCATGGAAAAAATATTTAAAAATCAAATTTGTTAGTGAAAATAAAATTTAAATAGTGAGTTTGAGGAAGGCAAACTCAAGCCTTTTAGTTATTGCTTTCAATTTTTACTTGATAGGTATTGTTCTCCACCGAGTGATTTTTGCTTGATGGAGATTGTCGATCTTTGAGTGGTTTTTGTTTGATGGAGGTTGTCTGTCCTTGAGTAATTTTCGTTGTGATTTGTCTCAATCGCTGCATATCCTCTTTGTTGTTCTTGCATGTATCAAGACTCATGGTTGAGTCCAGGACGGCTAAGCCTTGTTGATTAAGATTGATTAGCAAAGTGTGCCGTTTATCAACTTTTATATCGTCATATTCATATTTGTCCATTCTCTTTTGGAGCCTCGTTGAATTTTGAGGAGCTTTATGGGGGAACATTCAAATTTAAACTTGTTAGCTTAAGTAATGTTTAAATTGTAAGTTTGAGGGAAACCACTTGGGCGAGGGTGAGGATCATTGCTTGGGGGCAAGCTTCCTTGCTTGCCCGCGGGCCCCTTTGTCGCTCAACGCAAGCCTTATTGCTCGCCTGGGAGGGATGCTCTTTGCTGAAGGGTTCGCAAAGTGCCTGGCTTACTCGTTGCTCGGGGGCGGGCTGCATTGCTTGCCACTGGATGTTCCATGTGCAGGTGAGCTAATACCTCGCCACATATGGCACTCGGGATGAGGTCCGTTGCTCATTGTGAGGGCAGGCTGAGAGCCCACAAGCTCCATTGCTCGTCATGGTGTTCCGAGTTGTGAGGGATAAGTGAAGGCCAAGCTTGTTGGTAATAGCTGAATTGTGCCCAAGTTGACTACTTTAAATAAAACATTATAGCAATTATTAGTGTTAATTCTTATATTTTTGTTAGTTTTGAAATATTTATCTTTCATTCCTAAATTTAAATTTTATCTTAATGAAGAAATTGAAGCTGGGGAAGAATTATAAGGCTAATATTATGTTTTTTTTTTTTTTTTAAGGAGGACAACACCTCCATATTTTATTTAAAAACCCTCACTAAGGTGGAGGAATCACCATATTACAACCAGAAAAAAACCCCCAATCTCCCAATACTCCTAACGTCTAACATAAGGTAAGCCCATTCTATCCGTACAGATAAGCCCTTCAAGTCTCCCCAGACCAAACTCCTCTCCAACAAAATCCCAAGTTACACCATTAGCCCCATGTTCTGATAAAAAATCAGCAACCATATTCGCTTCCCTAAATACATGATTAAACTGAACATTTAGAGAATAAATAATAGATTGTGCTTCCTCCCAAAAATCCCACAAATACTAATATTTACATGTTCCTGTGATAAACCAACCCACCACTATACTAGAATCCGACTCCACCAACACATCTCTCAACCCCAATTGTTGACAAAGATAAGGCCATCCACAAAGGCTCTACATTCAGTAATGGTATTTGTTACTTGGCCATAGCAATTGGCAAAACCTCCAAGCACCTTCCCTTGTACATTCCAAATCAACCCCCCCCCCCAGCCAACCCAGGATTGCCAAGAGAACACCTATCCACATTAATTTTGATGAATCCCTTTGAAGGAGGTTTCTAAGCAACTAATGTTGGTAGCCTTATTTGAATGAGCACCACTGGACAATTTAGATCTTCCATAATTCTCAAATGATGTTCACCCATTGATTTAAAAGATCTCAATCCTCCTGATATCTCTAAAATAAAACATTTCACCATCCGAATGATGCTCTTCCAATCATACCCTACATCCTCCATGCACGCCTCACATCTATCTCTCCAAAGAGCCCATGAAATGAGAATCGGAAAGATACCACGAAGCTAGCGTACCTGCGAGGATAGAGCAGCCCAACACCACCACACATTCATCACATCAGCCCATACACGTGAACTTGGCAAATGGACAGCAAAAACGCCACAAAAAAATCCCACACTTTTCTTGGTCCCTCTCCATCACAAAGAACATGATCTAAGGTCTCAACCTTATTTGCAACGCAGCATTGGCATTTAGAAATAATCGGAATACCAAGTTGTTGAATAACATCATCAACCGGGATTCCTTTCTGACGTGCCCGCCAACACAAAAATGACATCTCCTTTGGCACCTGATCGTGCCATAACCATTTCTTCCAAGGACACAAACTTCCATGAGATCTAATCAGTTGCCATGCCGATTTAGTAGAAAAGATTCCATCAACTGAATGCTGCCAAACCAATACATCTCTCCTTTCCCTAACCCGCACGTTTGAATGCAAGATTTTCTACACCATTTCTTCATCCACCAACTGTCGAGCTACCTTCAGGTTCCATCCCAACCCCTCCCATACATTATGTACAAGCAAGTTTGGATCACCCACAATTGGTAAAGAAGCTGCAATTGGTCCTTCTCCAAGCCATCAAACCAAAATTTACGGCCCCCTCTCGAACTACCCACTTCGACCACTTGAGCATCAATGACAAAATTTCCATGATATTTTTTCAGAAAATAGAACCTTTTACTACACCTTCAGGCGTTGCAATCTGACCATCCCTAATGCATTTTTTCCTGAAAAAATCAGACCATAGGGATCCTCCCAAAATTAATTTCCAGGTGAACTTCAAAAATAAAGACTTTCAAACCTCTGCAAGATCCCTAACACCCAACCCTCCTTCATCCGTCGGAAAACAAATACAACTCCATGATACTCATTTCCTTTTTTTTCTTCTTCGCACTAGACCCCCAAAGAAAATTCGAAAAGATGCTTTCCAACTTAGCAAAAATTCCTTTAGGCAAATCCAATACCGACAACAAATGTATGGGCATACTAGTAAGAACATGCATTATAAGAATTAATTTACCTCCAAAAGAAAGTAGTTTACTCTTCCAACTCGCTAATTTTTTCTAAACATTTGCCAATGAAGGATCAAACATATTCAAAGTCCTTCTTCCAACGTAAAGCGGCATCCCCAAATACACATAAGGCCAATCCCCTCTATAAAACCCGAAAGTTGCAGCAGTTGTCTCTTACGACCATAGACAAAATTCTTTGAGAAAAAAATAGAAGACTTACTTGAGTTAACAAGCTGCCCCGATACACTCTCATACTTCCGAATGACCCCCATCAAATTTTAAATAGAAACCTTACCACCATTAGTAAAAATCAAATGATCATCCGCATAGAGCAAATGAGATATCCTTATTCCTGCATTCGAATTAAATGCCTTTATTTTTCCAATCTGAAATTCATGTTGAATCATCCAAGAGAGCAACTCTTCCAACAAAATAAATAAATTTGGGAAAAGAGGGTCCCCCTGGCGTAACCCACGCGATGGCTTGAAGAATCTCTTACTACACCCATTTAACATAATCGAAAAAACTGGAGAAGAAATTGAGTTAAAATTAGAGACCTCCATTTTTCTGAAAAGCCCAACCACCTTAGCCCCACCAATAAAAACCTCAAATTAACTCGATCATAAGCCTTCGCCATATCAATATTCATCATCACATTACTCCATCTTGTCTTCCGATTCAAACCATGAACAAACTCTTGAGCAATGGTCATATTGTCAAAAATACTACGACCCCGAATAAAGGCTGCTTGTTCCAACGAAATAATTCCCCCAATAATTGGTGCCAATTTAAAAACCATGATTTTTGCCATGATTTTATAGACCACCGAACATAAACTAATAGGCCTAAATAGACCAAAGCCCTTCGGAACATCCACCTTCGGAATCAGAACAATGTTAGTCGCCCCAAAAAAATTTGTCAAGGGAATACCTTCAAAGAATTATGTCGCCATGTCAAAAAGATCTTGCTTCACAATCTCCCATGCAAGGATGAAAAAACTTGCCGAGAATCCATCGGATCCCAGACTACTACCCTGAGGAATAGACCATGATGCATCTTTCACTTCATCAATGGTTGAAGGTGCACAAAGCATCTCATTTTCTCTATCGGTAACAACATACTCTAACAAATGTAAACACTCCTCATCGACTGAGAGCAAATTCTGGAAAAAAATTACCGCTGCATCCTACACTTCTTCAGCCGATTGTAATTGAGTCCCATCACTAAATCTCATACTCTCAATCAATTTATTCTTCTTCTTCACACGTAAAGAGGCATGAAAAAAGGTTGAGTTCGAATCTCCCTCCGATAACCATTTTATTCTCGACTTTTGACAATCCAAAATTTCCTCCCGGTTAATCCACATCAAATGCCGCTGTTTACACAACAAAAGCTCGCTCTCCCTTTCTTGCGAGAACTCAGCACCAAGCATTTCTTCAAGCTCCACAATTCTTGATTCCACATTTTTAATCTCCACTTCAACTCTCCCAAAAGTTTCAATATTCCATCTCCTCAAAACCTGCTTCATTCGTTTCAATTTTTTACTCACCCTCACCATAGTACAACCCTCAACCCTCTGAGTCCAACACTCTCGAACTAGGGGTAAAAACTCCTCATGCGACCCCCACATCCGTTGAAACCGGAAATATTTAATCCCACTCCTCTCTGTCTTCAAATAAATTAACATAAGGCAATGATCCGAAGAAGTTCTCGGAAGATACTCCATACGCGCATCTCCAAAAAATTAAGAAACAAAGAATTTACCAAGACCTTGTTCAGTCAAGCCCAAATCCTCCTTCCCCCAAGCCTTCCATTACACCAATAAAACTTATTCCCCCCTTGAAGGAATCTCAATAGACCCACAATCTTGAATACACAAATTAAAATTCTGTCTAGCCCGAGATGCTCGTAACAAGCCCCCAACCTTCTCCTCATCACTACGAACAATGTTAAAATCACCACCCACAAACCACGGCCCACCATCCGCATCTAGATCATAGAAATAATCCCATAACTCCCTACGCTTCCTCTGAAAACAACTTGCATATACAATGGACACCAAAACCTTCATATTCCCACTCACAAACCATCCCGACAGAACTTGATCAGTCATTGAAATGAACTCAAAATCCAAACTCTCATCCCAAAACAACCAGACTTTACCACCAACTTCAGCATTATTCACAAAGCTTGAGAGGCCCATCCACCTCGTCCATTGCCGGCATTTATTTGAAGAAAGAAAAGGTTCTAAAATCGCCACCACCAATGGTTTATTTTTATTCAAAATACGCCAAAGCCTATTCTTCGACGAAATAATCCCCCTAATGTTCCATATAAGAATCTTCATAAAAAAATTAAAAAAAATTTTTTGGACCGAGTCCTTCTCTCCATGGCACCCAACTGGCCTTTTTTCTTCACCCCCCGTAGCCGTTTTACAGGAATATTCAACTCTGAGTCCGAATCAAAACATTTACTGGCACCCTCTTCCACCGCCTCATCCGGCTCTCTCTCAGATAACGAACACCATTTAATAATTCCACCGTCCTCTCAAACACCCCCCACACTTGCCAATCTGGATAACTCTAATTCAATGACTTCATCCACCACTCTCAGGGAACTCCGAGGTAACCCTTTCCTTATTGCAGCAAGAGCAACTAACTGCTCCTTTGCTGGTAATGATCCCGACTCTTCTTCCGAAATATCAAACCAACTAGGCGACTCTGTGTTCATCAAAGGCAACTGTACGTTATGAACTCCTTAGAACCACCCTTCAAATTGCCACTCCCCGTTTCCTCCTCAAAATATCTCTGAGTTCGAGACTCCCCCTTATCATCAACATACAAAACTCCCACCTTAGCCATCTCCACCCCCCGTTTACGTTGATTAACTTTATTCAAAATCTCTTCCTGTCTCTTTACACAAAACTGATCTTTAACCATCCTCACATCATCCTCAACATTTTTATTTTCACTCCCTCTACCGTCCCCTCTGCCCTAACTTCCTCATTAATATTTTTACTCCCCACTACTTTCCACACCTTTTTTGCCCTCTCTCTTCCTCCCTCATTTTGATCCTCCTTCCCAATTCCAGTTGTAGGTGCGCACTTTCGACGGCCACATTTATTTTCCTCATGCCCCTGTTTTCTACACAAAGAGCAGAACAGAGGAATCCCTTATATAGAACCTCCTGACGATGACTAGATGGCAAGCCCGGAACTCCCAACCAGAAAACATTATTCAGCGATTTAGATACGTCAATCTCAACGCAAATGCGTGCCGCCTCAGGCCGAGTGACACACGCCGTTGCATTGTCCCGCTTCAAATACCTCCCAAAACCGCCACCAATCGTTCTCAATATAGACTCATGAAAGAAATTCGGTGGTAACCCTGGAAGGGATACCCATACTGGAACCAGTGGAGAGTCTTCTTCCTTAACAAGATTCGGTGTCCAATGAAATACTCGATACGACGCTCCTGATATCTCAGAGTTTCCCCGAGCCATTACCGAGATAAAATCATCCTTGTTGGATAACTGCACAAGAAGATTCTGAGCATTCCTCAACTGCCCAACAACCGGCATAGATCTCAGCCCCCAATGAGATTTGATGTACCCACGAACTTGATCTAGTGAGGGCCTTCTTCGCAACAATTTCAAGACCACCAAAAAGTGGAAGGGTTTAACCGATTTGTTGATCTCTGCTCGGGAAAAAAGGAAGAACATATCGCCATCTGCAAATTTTGAGTCTCTGAATGCAATCTCAACCTCAGGAAGGATCTGAGGACGATCCATCACCACATCCACGAAGCCCCTACCTCCACTGTTTACCGCACCCACCCTCTTCTCCAGACTCGAAGTTGCCTGCTGATTAGAATCACCATTCTGTCCCCCTACACTGCTTAGGGGCCTGCGGCTGGGACCATTCAAAATCACAATGTCAATATTAATTGGACTACACTTGAGGTCATAAATCCATAAGGCTAATATTAGGTTGAAGTGTGTCAAAGTATAGACTTTTGAAAGGAACAAATGAGGAAAGAAAAAGAGAGAGACAATCTGCAAAGCACTCTAGTGTGTGGCTGCACTTTAGTACTCGCGTGGAATAAGCAACGATGAAGGAAAAAAGAGAGATAAGCATTGACGGAAAAATACTGAACGCAAGGCCCAGCGGGGTTACCACCCGATAGTATGTAGCAGTACTGTACAAAAATAGACCTAGTGTTGCGTAGGGAGCAACGGAGAAATATAAGACGAAAAAAGTGCTTGTCGCGATTTCGCGTCTCGGATGTGTACCATGCAGGTGGACTAAGGGTGAGTTTGGATCCCAAACTCATCTCAACTCATCTCAATTCATCATTATAACTTTTTCAAATCCCAACACAAAATATATTAAACAATTTAACTTTTTTAAATCTCAAAATAATAATAATATTAAAAAATAATAGTTTATCATCTCAACTTAACTCAACTCACTTCAATATCCAAACACATCCAAATTTTATTTCCTCGGGAGGCAAGATTACTTGATCGCTTTGTTCATGACATCTACAGTGCTGCAAGTAAGGTGCTCTCGTCTGGCGTGTTTAGCTAAGCGAGGAGATGCGAGAGGGTTGAGTGCCCGCCAGGTTTGGTGCTTTGGGCGAGCTTCATTGCTTGCCCTAGAACGATACCCACCCACCCCTTCTTGCCCGTGGAGTGCAATAGAATAAAATAAACAGGAGGCATATTCAGAAGGTAATAGGAGACTTGTCTTCACATGTGCTATGGCGTGATTTCCTTTTTTATATGAAACTCTATTCATTCTCTCTCGTTGTAATCTTCCATTGAATGGAATGCTTGCTTTGTGTTAAATTAGTTTTTGCTGGGTCATTTGACTTTTTGTTTTAAGTGCGATTTGTCGATCTTATGGATGACACCAAATTGTTAATGCAATTTTCTGGGGTGGCTGAAACAGAACATATCCTGTTTTAGTAGCTAGGACATGAATTATTTTTTAATAAATTGTAAAGATTCAAACTCCATTATAAAAGAGTTAATCTACATACAAATTACAAATAAAAATTATTCAAAATAAATCTCACACTCAAGACTGCAAAATTACAAATAAAATTTCTCATTGTAAAACTCTATTTTACAAGCATATGCCATTTTACAAGAAATATATGGTTAGAGCCAGACAGCTTATTGATAGGATAGCAGGTGTCACATTCCCTCCAAAAAGTGTCCCCTTTTTGCAACATTACAACCAAAACCATCCACTAAATCCAAGAATTTCAGAACAATCCAATCCATGAAAGAGACGAGAGAGAAAAGGGATGAAACTCCCCATTATATTTCATCATTCATTCAACCATACTTCAAACATTCAAGAGAAAAAAAAAAAAAAAGAAAGACGCCAAAAGAAAGATACATTCCGCAACCAAAAACGCAAGTAACTTCAGCCGTGAATAATCTCCGGAGTCTGGACAAACAACTTTAGTCGTCCATCTCTTCATCATCATTTATTTCCTCAATCTTCATCTTCTTAACTGCCTGAGCAGCATCATTTCTTGGCCCATTGGGGATCTGAATCAACACATCTGACTTAAGACCAGTCACTGCATTAACAAGCCCTCCATTCTTCTCCACTCTATACACCAACTCACTCCCGTTTGGCCCTGCATCTATATAAACAGTTGAGTTTTCATCAATCTCTTCCCTTATAAGCATTCTTGACAGCTCTGTCACCACTTTCTTCTCTAGCCACCTCCTGATAGGCCTAGCACCATATACCTGTAAAGAAAGAAAGGATAAGGACAGAGTCTTGAGTATGTATTTTCATACAAGCTAAAGTGACCCAGATTCAAAACTTGAGTATTTTAGGATATATATACATATATAATGATACTAACCGGATCATAACTCTCTGCCAATACATAGTCTAATGCTGCATCAGTGACAGCAAGGGCAATTCCCCTCTCAGCAAGGCGGACTGCAACATCCTTCATTTGCAACCTTGCAACCTTCCTTAGTTGCTCATGGTTGAGAGGATCAAACACCACAAGCTCATCAAGCCGATTGAGCAACTCGGGCCTGAAGTGCTTTTTCACCTGTCAAGTATCAAGCAAGGCATTATCACTTCCAATTTTGATAAAAGACAAAACATGTATGGCTCTGTTTAATGCTCGAAACATGATCAAAATACCTCCTGCATTACTCGATCACGAGCAGCTTGCATGGAGACCTTGCCCATTAGTCCAGAAAGGAGGTATTCCGCTCCAAGATTTGAAGTCATGATAATCACGGTGTTCCTGAAATCAACAGTGCGGCCTTGTCCATCGGTTAGCCTTCCATCGTCTAAAACCTGAAGCAGGGTGTTAAATACAGAGACGTGTGCCTTTTCCACTTCATCAAAGAGTACTACACTGTAAGGCCTGCGCCTCACAGCCTCAGTTAGCTGTCCCCCTTCCTCATGTCCAACATAACTGAGAATTGCAACAGAATTGAGTAAGAACCGCCTATCACATCACAATACATACATACACACACATGTATATGAATAGATCAATTATGCAGTTTACAAAGAACTTACCCTGGTGGAGCGCCAATTAAGCGTGAGACTGAGTGTTGTTCCATATACTCGGACATATCAATCCTCACCAGTAAGTTTTCATCATCAAAGAGTTGCTCAGCAAGAGCCTTTGCAAGCTCAGTCTTACCAACACCAGTAGGACCAAGGAATAGGAAGGAGCCCGTGGGCTGTTGAGGCCTTCCTAGTCCAGCCCTTGACCTCAGTACTGCCTCAGCAACTGCATTAACTGCTTGATCTTGTCCGACCACTCTCTTGTGCAACCGCTCAGCTAGCCCAACTAACCTCTCTTTATCATTCTGGCCTAGCCTTGTGACAGGGATGCCTGTCCAGCGGCTCACAACCTCAGCAATATGCTCTGGTCCAACAGTCTCTGTTAACATTAAGTTCTCATCAGAGGCTCCTTCAAGCTGTGCTATGGCAGCTTCCACTTCCTGGATTGCCCCATATCTCAAATCAGCAGCTCTAGCCAAATCATATCTTCTTTCAGCCTCCTGTAAAGCAAACAAAAGCTCTTCACGCTTTTGCTTCAGTCTCCGAATCTCATCAATCCTTTCTTTCTCCTTCTTATACTTCATCATCAAAGGTTGAAGCTTGTCCCTCAAGTCATCAAGCTCTTTTCTTACCTGTAGATACATTAGATTCCAAATGCAACAAAATTCAGAACAACATTCATATTAAGTAGTTCCCAATCACTCTTTGGAGATATTGAACACATAAAACTTACTTCAACAAGACGGGCTTTACTAGCTTTGTCCTTCTCCTTTTCCAGAGCATGAAGTTCAATTTCCAGCTGCATCCTTCTCCTTTCAAGCTTATCAATTTCTTCAGGCTGACTATCGAGTTGGACTCTCACATTTGCGCATGCCTCATCAACCAAATCAATCGCCTTATCAGGGAGATGACGCCCTAAACAAGAAGATAGACAAAGATTTCAATATACAAGAAGAAATTCACATAGCACTGTTGAAATAACCTCTCCAAACCACAATAAGCAGAGCAAAGTTCATACCTGTAATATATCGGCTGGATAGCTGGGCTGCCACAACAAGAGCCCTGTCCAGAATCCGAACACCATGATGACCTTCATATCTCTCTTTCAATCCTCGAAGAATGCTGATTGTGTCGGGAACACTAGGCTCGGCCACATACACCTGTTGTAATCTTCTCTCAAATGCGGCATCCTTCTCCACATATTTCCTGTACTCCTCGAGCGTGGTTGCTCCGATGCACCTAAGCTGCCCTCTAGCAAGCATGGGTTTGAAGAGATTGGCAGCATCCATGGATCCTTCAGTTCGACCAGCACCAAGGACAAGGTGAATTTCATCAATAAACAGTATAACTTTTCCCTCAGCCTCCTCAACCTCTTTCAATACAGCCTTCAATCGCTCCTCAAACTCTCCTCTGTACTTTGCACCGGCAACCAAAGCACCCATATCCAATGCAACGAGCCTCACATCAGCAAGATTACTCGGGACGTCACCTCTGACAATCCTTTGTGCCAAACCTTCCACCACTGCCGTCTTTCCAACTCCAGGCTCTCCAATGAGAACAGGATTGTTCTTGGTTCTCCTTGACAGAATTCTAATCACTCTCCGTATCTCCTCGTCTCGGCCAATGACGGGGTCAAGCTTCCCCGCCTGCTCAACAAGGTCACGCCCGTAAGTCTTCAGAGCCTGGAACGTTGTATCTGCTGAAGCACTCTCCACCTTTTTCCCTTCCTTCCCACGGAGATTTTCTACATCCGACTTCACTCTCGATGGAGAAACACCAGCTTCTTTCAACAGGCCGGAGATTTGAGAATCTTCCAAGAGACCAAGAATTAGAGCATCAACAGCTAAATGAGTATCCCCACGAGCTTTCTGGGCAGCTTGTGCCCGACGAATGGCTTTGATAAGGCTTGTGCTCGCTGGAATCTCATCTGGGGGAGGGGACTGAGATGGGATTTTCTTCAATGCCTGGTTCAACACCCTCTCCACCGACTTCACAGCATCTTCACCGCCACCAGCACTGGCAATAGCTTGGCTGAAAATGCCACCAGGATCAGAGATCAATGCAAGCGCAAGATGGAGAGGAGTGAACTGTGGGTGGCCGGCACTCATCGCCAACTCATGTGCGGCGGCGATAGCCTCGTTAGTCTTGTGGGTGAACTTGTCAGGATTCATCTTTGCTTCTTAATTAGTACCTTGAAACAATCGCTGTTGTAAAAAGAAGATTATCAAACTTACTTCTGAACCGGAAGATCAGAGCCACAAAGAGCAGAATTCTTATGAAAGCTAAAAAAAAAAACAAACGAATCATCGTAACACAAATAAAAAAGACATGCATATTTGAAACATTTTCGGAACATGGGCTTCTGACTACCAACATTGTCGTCTAAACAAAAAAGGTTGACACTTGTGAGCAAAAACGCAGAGAAAATGACTAGCGTGTACGAGCAAGAATTTTGTACTTTCAAATCTTCAAGAACAAGAATGAAAGTTTACTCGATATCGCCACCAGTTAAACAACAAAATTATAAAACAAATAAAATAGAGAAATCAACCAAAAGCTCCGAAACAAGAAGCAAAACATTCCCATAAAACCAAAAGAAGCGTATAGAAAAAAGCCTTACACAACGTACAGAGAAGAAGTAACACGAAGTCATAGACATAGTATATATTAGAAAGAGATCTTTCCTTACTTACCGTTTCAGAGAGAAGATACTGGCGGGACTGTTACGAAAACTTGTTTGACAGCGGGTATTTACAAGTCGCTCGCTCAAGATTTCCGCTATGATTTTGATTGGAAGGAAAGAAAATCTTGCCTTTTCTTCTACAAAAGTGTTTGATGCGTGCGTAGAAAAGAGAGAAGATCTCAGAGTAGTGAGGAGCAGAGAGGGGAAGGTGCTTCCTTTTGTGGAGAAAAGAGAGATCTGGAAGGGGATGGAAGCCTGCGAAAGAAGACACTAGAAACTACCAGATTTTTCATGATTTTTGCTACGTGGAAACTTCTGGATTTTTCATGATTTTTTTTTCTTTTTTCTTCCACCGTTAATATAATAATTATCATTAGGTAATTTTGGTGCTAAAAACTATTTATGTAATCATTAAATATTAGAACATTCACAATAAATCATGTAAAATACATTAGGGTGATGCTACAGCCCCCGCTGGGGGCTCCCGCTTGGAGCTCCCGTTGGGGGTGTAGTGTTATTTTACATGTGTTTTATTTAAGTAATTTTTTATATAGATTTTTTATTATATTAAAATGTTTTAAAAGAGTAGTGATAGACCTACAACACATTTTACAACACATTGTACAACAATGTGTTAAATGAGGGGCATTATTGTAAAATCATCTTATAACCAAAGACAGCGGAAATGGAGAAGACTGTAAAGAAGAAGAGAAGGAAGGAGAATAAGGAAGAGCAGAGCAGATAGATATGCACAATTAAAGGCAGGCGGTTGAACCGACTATATGCATGGATGCGATGCAAAATGATAAAACAGATAATATGAAAATATACATATTCATAAACTTTAACAAAGATTACAAAGTTTATGGCACAAGGTAGAGCAAGATTTGCTCTTGGAAAATAAGGGAAAATAGGCAGAGAGTAATAGATAGCTTACAATATGGTTTTCGCTAAAATGTCTCTCCCTAGAAATGAAATGAGGTTCTCCTTTTATAGATGAAGGAGTTCCTGTTTACATGGGATCCATGACTCACAGCTGTCATTTACTATTGAAGCACGGGAAAGTAAAAGCAAAGTAAATCCGTGAGTGAACAGTTGTTGTACTGTTTAACCACGGGTGTCATCATTGTGTCTGGCGGCTGGTGCTGCTTTCGGCACAAAACGACAAAGCTTAAAGAAGACTGGTGGATCCGGTCTTCTTTGAATCCAAGTAGTAGTTGACAGAAGTGGTATCTTCTGCCGAAAATAGGTAGCAATTATTCTTCATCTGTGTCTATCCCGACAAATCCGGAATTACCGAAGAAATTGCTGTATGAAGCCTCTGATGCTGTGTCTGAGTCATTTTCAGACTTGCTTTGAGACTTTGATAATTCTTCTTTTAAAATGTTGATTAAATCCTTTTTATTAAGTCTGTCGAAGAGTGAATCTGTTTTCTTCTTGGACTTGGAGGATTTGCTGGAGGAACTGTCCTTGTCCTTTTCCTTCCCCCCTTGGTTTTTGGTGGAGGAGCAGGGGCCTGAAGTAAAAGTGGATATTCAGGTCCTTTGGTTGGGGCAGTCATGATCTGTGGAAATTCCGTAATATTCTGCAAATTTGGAGCAGACTGGGGAAAATCTCTGATCAGGAAATCAACAATTTTTTGAACATACGCGAATTTATCCCACCATTTTGTGAAATAAACTCGTGTCATAACATCACCATTTCTTTCATAATTCCATTTTAAAATCCACGGGAAGTGGTATTTTTTACAGAAAAGTAAAGTATGGTGAAATTTTCTGGAGTGTTGATCCAGGGTTGGACCAACGACTTTTGAAAATTGTTGATAAGCTTTGAAGAGCTCATCAGGAAGTATTTCAGGAGCATATCCATATTGGTTCCACCATTGGATGAACCAAAGTGGGAGATGTCCTTTGAATTTTTTGTCAAAACATAAGAACCAGGAATGGTCCATTGCAGGAGTTTGGAAGAACATGAAGCGCTTCCAAGCATCGATATAGTCAAAATAAGAGAAAGCAGTGTCTATTAAGTCGAGTTTCTTGGTAGAATATGGGGAAGATCCCCATTCTGCCTGAGTGATGACTTTGTGAATATAGGCACTGTGGTAAATTAATTTGTTGGGATCAAACTTGTCAGGAATGGGTTTGATAACCAACGAATTTGTTTGAATTAAAATACTGGAATAAAACTGGAGATTTTTTGAGAAATCTTCAGGGATCCAGTGAAAAAGAGGAGGAAAATATGAAGAAGAAATTTTGAAGGGATCTGTAAATATCGTGCTGTTGGGCTCGATATGAAACAGATAAGAAACAAAATTCTTTTTCAAGAACTCAGCTTTTCCTTTTGGGAGGAAAAATTGAGGAGTAATAGGAATGAGTTTTGACTCAATTGCTTTCGCATATAGATCAAAAGAAGTAATTACCGCAGACGAAAAGGTCTGTGGTTGAATTGGTTTGCCAAGTGGTTGGAACCTGTTGGCAATATCAAGTGCTGTTGAGGCAGCACTAGTAGAAGCAGATCCAGCCTCATTCTTGATGAGGTTTATACTGGGCATTGGTGGTGGTGGATTCACCTTTTTCTCTCTCTCTCGGGGTTTCTTTTTGCTGGCCATGGTGAGGTTTCTGCAAAAATTCACGGATGAGAAAGTCAGGGATAAAATTTTTTGTGCCTTTGATATATTCAATATCAAAATCAAAAACACTTAAAATACATTGCCATCGTGCAAAAATATGTTTTGATGCAATGTTTTTAACATCTTTTTCTAAAACAGATTTTGCAGACATGCAATCAATTCTGACCAAAAACTTTTGATTTAAAAGGTCAGATTGAAATTTGGAAATACATAGTACTATAGCCAAAATTTCTTTTTTAATAGTACTATAATTTTCTTGTGCAGGATTCCAGGTTCCAGAATGGAAGCGAACAATTTGTTCGGATGAACCTGGTGAAACGCATTGTTTCAGAATGCCACCATAACCAATGTCTGAGGCATCAGTTTGCACAATTTTGAAAGAATCAGAAGTAGGGATACCAAGGCACGGAAGAGTTTTGACATGTGCCTTAATTTTCCTTACTAAATTTGTATGGATTTCTGTCCAAGGAGGAGGATTGGAAAGGAGTCGTTTAAACAAAGGACGACATTGTTTCCTCATGTCCTTGTAGAAATCAGCAACATAATTGAGAGATCCTAAGAACCTCTGCAATTGATTTTTATCAAGAATGACATCAGGGAATTTATCAGCAAATTCGATAGCTCTTTGGATTGGCCTGATTTTGCCTTCAGAGATGTCGTAACCAAGGAATCTGATCTTGGTTTGAAACAATTTTATTTTTGTTGCCGAGACAACAAGACCATTGAATCTAATGATGTCAAGAAACGTTTGCAAATGTTTCCAATGTTCATCAATAGATTTGGAAAAAACAAGAACATCGTCAATGTAGACAATGGTGAAAGTAGAGAACGAATTGAAAATATCGTTCATAATATTTTGGAATTCGGAAGGAGCGTTTTTTAAACCAAAAGGCATGACGTTCCATTCGAAATGACCAAAAGGGGTAACAAAAGCAGTCTTATACCTATCTGATTCGGCTATTTGGATTTGCCAAAAACCGGACTTAAGGTCAAATTTGGAAAAGACTACAGCATCACTCAACCTATGAATTAAGTCTTGCTTATTGGGAATAGGGTACCTAATCCACTCTAAGACTTTGTTCAAGGGTTTGTAATTAATAACCAGACGAGGGGTACCTCGTTCTAGTTCAGCATTTTTCTGGACATAAAAAGCAGGACAAGACCAGGGTGACTTGCTATTCCTGATAATGCCTTTATTACGAAGATCATTTATCTCCTTTTGACAATATTCCAGCGTCTTGCTATTCATCTGAATAGAATTAGCTTTTGTTGGAATATTGGCTTCATTAAACCCTTTAATGTATGGGAGAGAAATTATGTGTTTCTTCCTATACCAAAAAGCATTGGGTAAATCAGAACAAACATCTGTTATTAAACGTTTGTTAAAATCATCAATTTTTGAAATCAAAATGGAATTGGATAATTGTTCAGAAATCTTTCTGTACTTGATTTCCTGTTGGAGGAAATTCAAATGTTTTTGTTTTGCTAAAAACAAAGATTTCTTGCTCTTATCCGAATCAATTTCAAAACGGGAAGCAAAGTGAAACTTTACTTTCTGACCAAAAGGGTCGGTAGTAATACCGTCTTTCTCAGTCATGAAAGGATATAAAGAAGAAATAAAAGGGATTCCCAAAATTACTTTGTCAGACATGTTTTTGACTAAAACAGAGGGAATCCGAAAACAAATATTATCCTGGCAAATATGAGCATTATTGAGCTCATAATTAATGGTCATCTTTGAGCCATTTGCCGAGAATAATCTTTCGGTTGATTTTTCAAAATATTTACTAGGAATGAGTCCTTCTTGAATGCAATTCAAGTCTGATCCGGAATCAATCATAGCAACTACAGAAAATTGAAAATCATGAGCAACAATAATATTAACTCATGAAAACCATTTAGGAGGAATAGTATGACGAATTAAACAAATCTGGTTGTCAGTAGGGGAACCCTGTTGACTAGAACCAGCCTCAGTTTGCTCATTATCAGAAGGGATATCATGATCAAGTTGTTTGTCAATCTTGATTAATAAAAATTCTTGTCTTAAAACTTCGTTCTCAGATTTGAGATTGTGATCTGAGTTCTCCAATTTCTTTTTTGACAGAATTTATTTCAAATTGTAAATCAGAAACAGAAATACTCTTGGATTTTTTCTTTGAAAATCTTTCCAAGATTTCTTGAAAATTAACCCTTTGAATAGAAGGTTTAGGATCCTTTCGGAGCATAGACTTCTTTAGCTTTAGAAGGTATTCTTCTTTAAGCTCAGGGTCAGTAATTTGAGAAATTAAGGTTAGCAAAAGATTCTGTTCTTCTTCCTCCTTTGTTAAGACATTGATTGTCTTACTAGGGGGCTTTTGACAAGCAGAATTACAATTACAACCCAGCTTTAAGTTAGAGGGATCAGGAGTAGTAGCTTCAGAGTGATATTCTGAATCACTAGAGCTGTACTCAAGAATCTCCGATGATGAAGACGAATCTGTATCTAGGAGTTGAAACAGTTCTTCTCTATCATTGGGATTAATATCCATCTGGCTAAGCTTCTTTTTAAAAGCTTTGGCTTTCTTGGGACATTTGTTAGCAAAATGCCCAGTCTTGCCACATAAATAACATTTTCCAGAAGAATTATCTTTGGAATTTTTAAAATTCCTTTTCTTTGGAAATGGTTTTTTATAAGATTTCTTATAAAAATCATCACGGGGTTTTCTCCTGAAACCACCATGAGGTTTAGTAAATTTATGCTTCCTTTTAGATGGAGCAATACTAGGAAGACCGAATTGTTCACAGAAAGTGCCCATTTCATATTTGGCCTTCTTACTATTTCTCATCTGTTCACGAAGCATTCTTTGATCATGACACATACTAATGCCAAGTTTCTTAACAACACTGAAGATGTCACCATAGGTGTATTCTTCGTAGTTAAGTAATCCATCAGCACCAGTAAGTTCTTCCTTGACTTTGTAAGCAAATAGTCGAGGTAATCCATCAATAAATTTCTCCTTCCAGTAAGGCTTTTGACTGTCGTCACGAAGCATTACTCGAGAAATAAAAACATCTTGATACCATCTATAATCTGACATCTGATGACATCTGAGATTATTCAACTGGTCGCTCACACGACTAGTTATATTAGATGGTGTCCCAATAAAATGTTTTAAAATAGTAAAAATCAAAGTGTTGATACTATCAGGTTGTGCAGTCCCAATAGCTTCATCAAAAATAGGTAATCCTTCTTTATTGCATTTTACTGCATGTTGGATGGATTCCCTGGCATCACTGGTTAGATACTTATCCCACCAGTTTCTTAAAACTCCAGTAAAACCTTGAGTTAAAATAATAACAATATCTGGTTGCCTGATGTTATTGTTGATATAAGCATTAGCAACCATTGACATTTTACTCATGGTATTGATGATTTCTTGTTCAGAGAATCCATCAATATTCCATTCGTAAACTTTGTCAGCAGAGTAAGAAGATTGGTTTTGAAAAACTTTTTCTTCAAACTGTAAATCAGGAGGTGTGGGTCTGGAATACCAATTCTTCGTCAGACTCATTGGCTTGGGTCCTTTTGAAGAAAATCTGGCTATTTCCAGGTTTTGAAAATTCTTTTCAATAAGATCAATATCCTTGTCTTCAGAGGATTCTTCGTTAGAAGATTCTTCTGAAGTTTCTTCAAGAACAAATCCATCACCATTACTATTAAGAGTACTGGTAGAAGGTTGTTCTTTCTTTAGATCAGCAAGTAATTGATCAATTTTATCCAAAGTTTTGGCCTGAGGATTTTTAAAATCAATTTTTGGCCTATCTTCGGGTAAACTAATCAAAGGTTTTTCAATCTTTTTCTTTGGCTGATCTTTAGAGAAGACCAAAGGATGATCATTTCTAAAAATAGGAGGAGAAGTTAAAACAGGTTTCTCCACCTTCTCTTCAATCCGATCCAATTGTTCTCCGATCGTTCGAAGAGCAAGATTCGCAAAATTATTTTGAGAAATAATCTTTTTTGTTTCTTTCAGAATCTTGTCCTTGTCTGGATCTTTTGAAACAATAGTATCAGATAGATTCGCAAAATATTTTTAAAAAAATAAAATAAATTTAGAACATCATTAAAAATACTTCCTTAATTAGAAAGTAAAAAAAAATTCATTAAAATATACTTTCTTAATCACGAAGTAAAATAAAAAAATATTTGTTTATGATTTTTTTTTTATTTTACTTCGTGATTAAGAAAGTATTTTTTAATAATATTTTGAATTTTTTTATTTTTTAAAAATATTTAAAATTATTAAAAAAATCTATATAAAAAACAATTTTAAAAAAAAACACATAAAAAATACACTAATCTCCAGCGGGAGCTCCCAACAGGAGATATAGCATTTCCCAATACATTATTATTCACACAATGGCTCATGAAAACATTTTTTTTAATTTTTATTATTTTTTCTTTTATCAAATATTTAATAAATAAATAATGAATAGAGGAATTCAATTAATTTAAAAAAATAAAAATATATATTAAAAATTAAAAAAAATATGATTTGTAGAAATTTGAGAAGTTGTATAGAATTGCTCTTCTATAAAATATAAAGAAAATTGATCAAAAGACCCTTTTAATAGATTTTATATTTTGATCTTTATTTTACATTGTGCTACAGTAATCCTCTAAATGTAGATAATATTGTTCATAACTTTAAAATATATTTAATTATTTTCCCTCTCATTTGAAAATTTATTGGTAGTTAAAAAATTATTTAAAATAAATAAAAAATATTAAAAAATATTTAAATAACATAAAGAAAAAATATATAAAAAATAGATTTTAGTAATTTATTTTGAAGGATAAGATAAAAGAATCATTGGGAATGCTCTGCATCTTATCTTAATATCTTATGCAGTAAAACAATTAATTGTGATATTATAATAATAATAATAATAAAATATATATTATACTTATCAAGAGATTTAAAAAAATAAAATAAAAAACTAAAATCAGTAGAGAGAATTATTTTTTTTTAATTTTCATATTTAAAACAAAATAATTTTAAATTTAATATTTTAACTCTTAAAAAAAACAATTTTACAGATAGTCATATATTTCACCTCAAGTAAGATGGACAATATTAACGACTATAGAAAATCTTAAATTTGTTAAAAGAAAGTAGATAAATGATCTTAATAGGAACAAAACAAGAAATGACCAAATTTTTGGATAGAGAATTTATTGAAATAAAAAAACAGATATATAGAAACTCATAAAACATGATTAAGAGGAGTTAAGATAGGAAAAATGTTAGATACAGTCATAGACTGTGTCATATATTTCTTTTTTAACTATAGATCTCATTCTTTCTCAAATGAAGTGTACGATATTTACACATTTTATGATTGTATATAACATTAATCATAAAATACACTTTAGTTATAATTTAATCCTAATTTTCAGACCGAGGATAGATAGTTTACCCTCTATTTTTACTTCCTGAAAAGTTGTTTATATTAAAAAAAAAATGAAAAGAAAAAAAGAAAAACTTAGGGTGTGATGATTTATACTTAATTGCATTTAGTTGATTGGCTTGTGAATATTTAGAATGGAGAAAATATCTTACATTCTTGATAAATTATTTGAATTCTGTAGATATTTTTGCTTTTTTGGTATTAGGTATTTGGGAATAAAATCTCAACTAATTTTAGGGATAAACATATCTTTAATCAGAATAATTTTGTAAATACATTTCGGATAATTCAAGACATATATCACCTAAATATTCAATCAATTAGAAAAAAACCCTTTATGAAAAAAAAATTAAAAACTTGTTTTACCACATGAAAACTACTATTATTATTGATATATATATATATATATATATTTATATATATGTTATCACTGTCAAGTGACAGTTAGATGTGGGATCTTCAAAAGGTTTCACTTCCACGAAACCTTGTGCATCCTTCAAAAATAAAACTTGGAAAAAAAAATTGAATGAGGGCTAAATTCAAAAGAGTTAAGTAATCCAGCTGTGGGCTAAATCAAAATTGATTTATATGCAACGGAGGAAGAAACAACTAAACACGCAAGGTAGAGTTCTTCTAAGGTTATCTCTTGACGTTCGGTTCCGATTGACATGTCATGCCATATAATTAAAAAGACATCTACTATATAGTATCTATTGTAGTGGTGCACATACTATGTGACTGCTTCTGGTCTGTGTTTTTTTTTTTGGCACCAGACGGCTTCTTTCTTCGTCTCTCTCTCTCTCTCTCTCTCTCTCTCTCATCTCGAGCTCTCTCTCATCGACTCTCTCTCATTAGATCAACTCTCTCTCTCTCATATCAGGCTCTCTCTCATCTCCACTCTCTCTCTCATCGTCGGTCTCTCTCTCTCTCATCGTCACTCTCTCACATCTCGATCTCTCTCTCATCAGCTCTCTCAATCCATAGTAATTTTGAATTTGGGAGATGAATATTGTAGGGTATTTTTTGTCATTTTACTTATGCCACGCAGTGTGTGCAGCAGTTGCTTCCACTATAGTAGCTTCTCCCCAAAGTTTTTCAATTAAAAACAAAACAAAAAAGAGAAAAATTGATCTGAAATAGAAATACCCTCTCATCCATACAGATGACCTAACCCGAAACCCATACCAACAAAATCTCTCCCTCTCCCTCTCCCTCTCCCTCCGTTTGGCACCGGCCTCCACTCTGTGCTATAGCAGTTCTCCATTTTCAGCGCCGTCTTCCGACTCCCCTTCATCCGGCCTCACTTCTCTAGGAATCCGAATGGTAAATTTTCACCTCCCCCACTATTCTTAAACTTCACATGCTCAGTTTTGTTTTTGATGATATCAGTATCTCAATGTTTACAACTCTAACGTATTTCAGTGCAACTTTTTTTTGTACAGAAGATATTTCAATACTTGATGTTCTTTGCTATTTTTCCTCTTTTCGTTCCACACCTTTTACGTTTATGGGATCTACAATTCTGTTTTGTGTTCATCCAAAGAGTGGGATAACGGGTCCATTTGTTTTCTTCTATTATGTTTTTGGGTTGAAGATTCAGGAAAATAGGTATCCATTGAGGGGCCAGATTTTTTTCGATGGAATTCGTTTGGGAAACAGAGACCACTAAGAATATCAATTTAGATTGTTCTATGGAGAGAACTTTTGACTTCCATATGAATAGTGCGGTACTCTACGTTTTGTTTTCCTTTGTTCTTTGCATTATCAATGTGCAAAAAGTGAAATTTTATCATTTTCAAATCTCAAACTAAATTTGTCATGAAATCTTTACATTTTATCATTATTAAAAGGGAATCGAATTTTCAATGGCATAAGAATAATTTCTACATTTGTTAGGGGGGATGGAGACGTTCATATTGTTTGGCATAGATATGGGTAATGGATTCTATATTCTCCTATCCTCTATCTCTATCTCTATCTCTATCTCTATCTTTCCAAAATTCCTTCCCAACAAATACAGTACCATCGAAGAGAGTATTGTGTTTGTGCTTATATGATACAACTCATACAATCAATAGCATCAAACGATCATGAGTCAATTTGCATTGAAACTGCATGTTCACACATGCCTTGCGGATAAATGGCTGAGTCATGAGGATATATAGTAAGATTGAACTCATTTACAACTTTGAACTTTGTGTCTTAGTAACAATTCTTAAGTGATTTTTATGATTGCAATAAAACTTATTGCAACGTGATATTTATTTCATAGCAAATAATATAGTGCATTCTTCCCAATGAATTTTTATTTAACATTGTTGTAGAATTTCACAAGTGCACGAAATCATAACAAGTAATATAGTGATAAAGAAGGATATCGAACCCATGATGACTATTTAACTATTAACTATTGAAATTGTTCTAATTCTACCTTATTTGAAAATTAAGAAAACAGGTGGATTTTGAATTTTATAAAAGAATAAAAATAAATTAAATTAAATCAATAAATGAAGACTTTACCAAACACTTAAAAAAAAAGAATTTCACCCAAAAAGAAAACATTTAGGCATCCAACTCACCTAACTAATCCAATCTCAAATCATAACCATACAATCAAATATCAATCAATTATCATCTTATTTGACGGCGAAATATTTTAACTTATCTAAGACCCTCTTTCGAGTAGAATTATAATTACCCAACATACAAGAACCCGCGATGTCTTTGCGAATTTAAAAATATTTGAGCACATTAAGATTAATAATATTTCATATAAAAGCCACATAAAGCACGTTGGCATATTCCTGTTATTCGTTCAATTCATGGCATGCATCATACGAAGGTACACTACATACATCATCTCTTGAATTAACATGCATAACAAATCACTCAATTATTGGCCAAATAATTGAAAGCATTAAACTCAATAATGTATACTCAAAATGAATGATAAAATTATGATCACATAAAAATAAGATTAAGAATTGTCATGGAGAAAGACTACATCGTAGCCTTAGCAATAAAAATTAACTCATGATAGAATCAAAATAAACTATAATAACTCTGGAATTTATAATGAAAATTGTACAAAGAGAATATGAAAGAGTTAAAAAGGAAACTGTATATAGATTGAGAATCTCAATCATCGACAAACTCCAATTTAGCCTCCGTCTTCTTCTTTTTCCACGTTTTGAATTCCTCTCCAATGGTGAAAAACTCATTTTCACAAGGCTATGTTGTCCTCCAAATTTCTCTATCTTTTTCTTTCTTCTTCAAAATCCTTTTTCTCTTGTTTCTCAAAACATGATTATCAATTTGGCAGTTTTCGACTTTTGATTTAATGCTCTCTTTTCTCTTTGAAGATGTTTTCTTTTGAACGTCTTCAACATGAAAATTATAAGATTTTCTCCTAGCTTTCCGTTGACACTAAGATTGCCCTTATTGAAGTTCTGTAGCAAAAGTTATACTCTAAATATTGAAAGGTATTTCAAGAAATTCGAGAAAGAAACGTTTTCTATTATGTTGATAACTCTTCAATAAAAATAAACAAAATAAATAAAAAATCTAATGAATAAAAAAATTAAAGACAAATTAACGAGTAAAAATATGACAAAAATTATATAAAAATTAAACAAATCAAACATTACCGAAAATTCTTCCATGTAAAAAGTTAAATGAGTTGTAACGATTGCTTGGTTCTGTATATGCCGACTATTGGAAGCTGGTCCAGACGTTGTGAGTATTTCAATGCTTTATTGAAGTTTTACTTTTTTTTTTTTTTTTTTTGTAATGTTTCCTAGGTTAGGTAATTGCCAATGCATTTCTCCAGCAATTTTTACTTTGGATTCTTGGTTTTCAGCCATGTGCATCAGTAGACTTTTAGGTTTTGTTTGTTTTTATGTCTTATTTAATTTCATCTAATCATTAAATTTTTTAAAATTATATAAAATAAAATAAATAATTTAATTTTTTTAAAATTTAAAATAATAATAATATTTAAAAAAATATATTTAAAAAATATTTTATTTAATTTTTAATTTTTATTTCAATTCATTTCATTTTATCTATAAAAACAAACCAATGCTTAATTTGGATGAAGTGACGTGCCAAAGGAGAGTGAAGTCATGCTCATGCGTCATGTCTGCAATTTAACTTTGGATTATGAGCACTGCTAGAGCAACCGCTTGTGGCTCATGTGTTTTTTAATATATTTTTTTATAGTTATTTTTTATAGAATTTTTTTTAATATTTTCAAATATTTTAAAAAAATAAAATAAATTTATAATATTATTAAAAAATACTTTCTTAATCATTAAGTAAAAAATAAATTATTAAAAAATATTTTTTTAATCACGAAATAAAATAAAAAAATAATTCTTTTTCTTCAGAAGTATTTTTTAATAATATTATAATTTTTTTATTTTTTTATAAATATTTAAAATTATTAAAAAAATCTATATAAAAATAATTATAAAAAAAACATATAAAAAAATATATGAAAGAGCCAGTGACTCCAGCGGGAACCACCAGCTGTGGCTGTATCATTTTCCCTGGATTATTGTCTTCAGCAAGTGCTTAAAAGTCGTGGGATTGCATTAATGCAGTAGACTTTTAATTTCAAGACAACGGTGATTTGAAAGAGATACAGAGAGTGGATGGGCATGGCTTTTCCAGTGATACATCTTTCTTAGATGATAACATTATTTATTAAATGCTAGCAGTTTTTTCGCTGAACTATTATTGACTGATGGCATTACAAAGATGATGATGAAGGATGACCCTGACATTGTATGTGTATAGAGAAACATTCGAGTAAAATTTAAAAAAGCTGAAAATTAAGCCAAAATAAAAACAACTTCATACAAAATCATAAATAAAATTACATCTTGTCACATTGTTTTAATAGAATTTTCCAAAATAAAATCGTAAATAAAGTAACCACAACATTAAAATTACTATAACTAAACTGACACTTTTAAATTTTCTCCTATACCTCTCAACCTTTATTTCTAGCCGATGTCAAGTTATTTCAATATCAACAAAAAAAATTCGTAAGAATGTCCAACCTGCAAAATCGAAAAACATATTTGCAGGAGCTCTCATAGATGTTTGTTTGTAGCTGATTTGCAAAGTATTATCTATTGAGAACTGTTACAAACACAAATAAATTATACAAAATAAACCTACAAATTCATATGATTTCATAGAATCTGTTAGATCTCTTTTATAATAAAGATAACCTTACGATTTGACATAATACATCAAGTCACGTCAGTTTATAAATTTATTTTTATGAAATTATTTGTGACTAAAGTATTTTTCTTATCTCTTAAATTATCCTTGTTATACGTTCAGTGTAACTCCTAGTCTCCTTATACATCACTCATTTCCAAGATTATATAGCAGCTAACATATTCAATTCCCCATATATACTTTATTGATTATTTCAGTTTGACTGCACAGTTCGTATTGTAAACTATCCTAAATTAGAGTTTGGCTTCAAGTTTGGACAATATATGGGCACCTAAACCTGCAACTTAAAGCTTTTGTCTGAATTCTAAAACCTATATGAATATTTATTAAGCATTTTATTTATATTATTTATAGGGTCTACGTGTCAAACAAAGATTCTTAACAAAGTACAATAATATATAGGTACAAGGAGGAATTTTAGGAAGCTATTCTCAGCCAGCCTGTACATTATCTACGGCTAGACTTACAGTGGATTTTTACAGTAAGGAATTTACAATTAATTGGTTCTTATAATCTTGCTATTCTAATGACTCACGCGGCCACGCCAACACTACCCCTCAAGTTGGTGCGTAGATATCTTCAATGCTTAATTTGTCGAATGAGTCATATAAGTTTTTGCTGGACACTACTTTTGTGAGTATGTCCGCTAATTGATCTTTTGACTCAACGAATGAGAACTAAATAATCTTTTCCTTAAGGTTATGTTTGATGAAATGCCGATTCACCTTCACAAGCTTGGTACGATCATTTTGGATAGGATTATGGGATATGTCGATGGGAGTCTTATTATCACAGAACAGATTCATTGTTGAACTAGGAGCAAAACCAACCTCTATTAGCAATCTTCTAAGCCAAAGAAGTTCACAGAATCCTTTAGCCATTTCTCGGAATTCAGCTTCAGCACTGGACAAAGCTACTACCTTTTGCTTCTTGCTTCTCCATGTAACTAGATTGCCTCCTACGAATGTAAAATAGCCTGAAGTATATTTTCTATCCGAGATATTCCCTACCCAGTCCACATTTGTGTACCCTTCAATGTTCAGATGGTTGTTCTTGGAGAACATAAGCCCCTTCCCACAAGGACTTTAGATAGCGGAGGATTCGAATTACTGCACCCATATGATCTTCACTAGGACAATGCATAAATTGACTCACTACACTTATGGGGTAAGCAATATTAGGGCGAGTATGGGATAGATAGATGAGCTTACCCACTAGTCTTTGGTACCTCCCTTTATCAGTTGGCACCTGATCTAGATATTCTCCAAGGTTATGATTCTGGGTAATTGGAGTGTCCGTTGGCTTGCATTCTAGTAGTCCCACTTCTGACAGTAAGTCTAGCACATATTTTCTTTGAGAGAGAAATATGCATTTTCGTGATTTGGCCACCTCTATTCCCAGAAAATACTTGAGTCCTCCCAAGTTCTTCATTTCAAATTTAGTTCACAATTGCTCTTGTAGCCTAGAAATCTCTTATGCATCATCTCCGTAATAATCATGTTATCTACATAGACTATTAGGGCTGTCACTTTTCCAGATTTGTGTTTTAGGAAAAGAGTATGATCTGAATTGCTTTGTTGAAAACCATACTTTCTCATAGCCAAACTAAATCGACCAAACCACGCCCGAGGTGATTGTTTCAATCCATACAATGCCCGTTGCAATTTACATACAACATTCGTCTTGGAAGATGTCGTGTACTCCGGTGGAATGTCCATGTAAACTTCCTATTCAAAATCGCCATGAAGAAAAGCGTTCTTCACGTTGAGCTGGTGTAGCGGGCAATCTAAGTTCGCTGCAAGAGACAACCAAACTCTAACAATATTTAGTTTGGCTACTGGTGAGAAAGTTTCCTAATAATCAATGCCATATGTCCGTGTAAATCTCTTTGCCACAAGTCTTGCCTTATATCGGTCGATGGATCCGTTAGCCTTGTATTTAATAGAGAACACCCATTTGCACCCCATTATCTTCTTCCCTTCCAGTAGTGAGACCAACTTCGAAGGGTTGTTTTTCTGTAGAACTTCCAGTTCTTCTTGTATAACTTGTGCCCACTTTGTATCTGATAAAGCCTCTTCAATGCTATGGGGAACGTGGCATGAGGACAACTTCTGTGTAAAAGTCTTGAGAGGTTCAGATAAGCTTTGAGTGGACACATAATTGGCAATTGGAAACTTGGACCTTCTTTCTTCCTCGTGTGGAGAATACCTATTCGGTGACTTCCCACAATTCCGTCTGAAAGGTAAAGCATAATCCGCAGAAGTATCTAAGGCATTAGTATGTGAAGGTGTGATAGGAGAACTTACCTCAGAGATATTCTCAGGAGGAGGGTCTTCGGGTACTAAGGAGTGGGGGCTTTATTTCCAAGTTCTGCATTTCCAGGCTCTTCATTTTCGGGTTCTGCATTTTCAGTTTCTGCATCTTCCAGTTCTACTACATTCGGTTCAATTTCTGCATTTCCAGTCTCAGCTTTTGGAGTCATATCAACTCCTGATGACATCTCACATCCTGTCCACCAGTGCACACCCAACCAATTCTGCTCTTCATCTTTTCTCTCCTCCTAAAGAGCTTAATTGGATACTAGTGATTGGAAAAAGTATCAAACTCGAGAAAGGTAACATCCATAGTGATGTAGGTACGATTGGCAATAGGATCGTAGCATCGATAGCCTTTTTTTATGTAATGCATATCCTAAAAACAAGCAACGAACCGTGCATGGATCCAGTTTAGTGCGTTGATTCTTATGAAGATGAACGAAGGCCACACACCCAAAAATTCAAGGAGGTAGCATCAAAACTGTAGGTAGGGGAACATGGGTAGATAGAACCTATAGGGAAGTCTTAAAGTTTAAGACTTTCGAAGGCATACGATTCAGCAAATACACAGCCGTGGCTACAGCGTCACCCCAATGGCAATTAGGCACACGCGGGGCAAGTAATAAAGCACGAACAGTTTCTAAGATATGCCGATTCTTCCTCTCAGAGACGCCATTTTGTTGTGGAGTCTGGGAACGCGATGTTTCATGAAGGAGGCCATGAAGTTGGAAATAAGCTTGAAATCGGTGATTGAAAAATTCCCCACCATTGTCTGAACGAAGGATTTGAATCTTGGCTAAGAATTGTGTCTGAATCATGACATGAAACGACTGAAAAATACTAAACACTTCATCTTTGTGTTTCAGCTAGCAAAGCCATGTCATTCGAGTGCAATCATCAACAAAAATCACAAACCAACGATGACTAGAGGAGGTAGTTACCGGGGAGGGTCCCTACACATCAGAATGTATTAAGGCAAAGGGAATATCACTTTTATTCAAACTCATTGGATAAGAAACTCTATGGCTCTTAGCTACAATGCAAGTATTACATTTAAAATCTTTGTTTTGTAAATTGGAAAACAAATCCAGGAAAAGATGCTATAAATAACCAAACGATGGATGCCCCAAGCGATGATGCCGGAGCAAATCTGTCTCTCCTTGTTACTGACCTGATGGTGCATGTGATTCATTGTTCCCGGGCTGAAGTCATCCATGTAATATAATCCCCCCTCTTAGTACCACGCCCAATGATCTCCTTGCTGAGAATATCCTGAAAAAGACAAAAGGTAGGATATATTAATACCACACAATTGAGCTCTTCAGTAACCTGACTAATAGACATCAATTTATTTGATAAAGATGGAATAAGTAGAGTGCGAGATAATGAGAGAGAGGGTGATAGAGGCACAGTTCTAGCCCCTGTAACCGGGTATGTAACCCCATTGGCATTAGCAATGCAAGTTCGCCGTGGTGGAGTAGTATGGGAGAAGTCATTGGGATCAAAAGTCATGTGGTTTGTAGCCCCGGAGTCGTTAATCCAGGCGCTATCATCACGAGAATTAGAGCTACAAAATGCTTGACCACAGTTACCTCGATTAGTGAGAGGAGTGGAGGGTTCTGCCAGGGGAATGAGAGATAATTGAGGCTCGACAGTGACCACAATAGCTTTACCCGTGCCTTCCTCAATACAGCAGGATCTCGTTTCTTTCGTGCCTATAATTCATGCCACCAGCCTGGATACCCATGGAGCTTGAAGCAAGTATCACGGGTATGTTTTGCATTGTCACAGTGAGTACATTTTCCTGCATCAGATTGACCCTTAGGCTTGGCGGATGAGTTGGACTTCCCACCACTCAGGGAAAGTGACCCTAATTTCACCAATGTTTGGAACTGGCCTAATTTAATTCCTTTAGTGGCCATAACAGCACCACCAGAAGTAGCTTCTGCCCCAGATGCCATCATAGTTTGTCGAACATCCTCCCGTCGAACATGAGCATAGGCCTGTTCAACCATAGGGAAAGGTTTCAGCTATAACACATCACTCTGAGTGTTATCTAGTCAGTCGTCCAACCCATCCAAGAAGATGTAAACTCAATCCTCATGTAGGATTGAGTTATATTTTTGTATATCTGATGCACATCCCATTGGGTTGGGGCGACGAAAATCAATCTCACACCACAAATCTTGTAGATCATTATAGTATTTTTCAATAGATCCACCTGCTTGTCTCATGTGAGTCACACGACACAGAGGTCATATACTTGCGAGGTGTCAGTTCCATCAAAGTAAGTTATAGCAGCAGAATCCCAAACCTGTTTGGCTGTCGGGAAGCGAATGAAGTTCACGATCAAGGAAGAGTCCATCGAGTTGATCAACCACCCCTTCACAATGACATTCTTGGTTTGCCATTTTTGAAACAATGGGTCTTTTCTGGAGGCTGGGGAGAGTCTCCATTGATATATCCCAGTTTGCCTTTGCCAAATATATACATCTCAACAACCAGGGACCATAAAGCATAGTTGGAAGCATCCAACTTAATGCCAATTGGAACCGTAGGGGAATCAACAATCGATGATTGTGATGAGGTCTAGGCTCTGGTCAAGACTTCCTTCATCTTGGTCGTCAGGTTGTCAAGAATGGACTCGGTCGAGATGTTATGTTGTTGCGTCAATTCAGTGTAGTCTGCCATGGATTCCAAGCACTTTTTGGTCAAGAATGAAGTGGGGCAGGAAATTGAAGACCATGCTCTGATACCATGTCAAACAAAGATTCTTTTCTATATTCCTTAGAACAGAGTACAATAATATATAGATACAAGGAGGAATTTTAGGAAGTTATTCTCAGCCTGTACATTATCCAAAGCTGGACTTACAGTTGACCCTTACAGTGTGGAATTTACAATTAATTGGTTCCTATAATCTTGCTATTCTAATGACTCACACCAACACTACGTACATATTATGTCTATCGAAAATTAGACCCTATACAATTAGCTAGCTTTGTGCATTCTATCGACTTGACTTGAGTAAGGTTTTCTTGACAACCTTAGAGGCAAGTAAAAGATTATAAATTACAAGTTTATGTGAAGACTTGACACATAATGCGTTCAACCCCAAAAAAAAAAAAAAACTATATACATATGTAAGGTACAAAATTAACGTGGGTTTGCAAGATTAATAGAGTATTCATTAAATAATCAATCACATATATACTTCTAAGTTTCTGTCCCTTCCACTATTATTCTAAATTTATTTGCTATTTTCAGTCATTTCATGCATGACTTTTGAGCTAAAGTTTGTCACCGCGATCAATATGGTCTGGTTGCTGACAAAGGCCCATAAATTTTTATTGACATTAATAACATAGGCCCGTAAAAATAAAGTGCTAAAAAGAATCATGTTATGGCCCTTCCTCCACTCTTACTATATTGTGCTATGACTATAAGAACCAATCTCAATTATTTTTGTAGATTGTTATTTAAAATATATTAAACAGAATACTATGATTCACACTTTCCTTAAGCTGTTTTTCTCCACTTGAAATACATTCTATAATTTCCTAAATGCCAAATTGCCAATGGCACAAGTTGAATACTTTCCTAAATTTTAATCCAATTTTAGAAAACTAAACTATATTTTTTCCTCTTTATATACGTTCTATAATTTTATAAACTACTATAATCCTAAGGCAATTTCAGCAGACAATTTCATAAACTACTTTGCATTTCAGCTTTATTTTTTAGGTTCGATTTAGCTATCGCATTGAGCAGGAAACATATCTTAGCAAACATAAATCCATAGAGTAACTCGAGGGACAATTCATGCAAGAAAAATTAAAACAAAAAAGAAATTAGATGATAGATAGATATAGAGTAACAACCTTGATTTTTACGTGAAGGAACCCAGACCACGACATAAATGGAGATCTGCACCACGGTAACAACCAGCGATGAGGAGGTTTGCCTCAGACTTTAGGGAGTCCAACAGAGGGGAGGCGATATAGCTCTTAAGATTTCGAATTTGGGAGAGGACACTGGAGGGGCTTGGGTTTCATGCTTTGAGATGGAGCGAATGTGGCTCAATGGTGACGCTCCAGGCCTTGGAGAGTCGACGTGTTTCTAATTTGGGGGAGGGTAGAGTCGTGGACGGGAGGGATGGAGGGAGGGAGGAGATAAGAGATGAGGGTTTCTAATTTGGGAGAGAGTAAAGTTGTGGAAGGAGGGAGGGAGGGAGATTTACATTTAATTTAATTTTTTATTTTTAATTTCAGTTGCCCTCGATTTTTTTGTAATTGAGCCACGTGGCTGTAGCTAGAGGTGTCAATATGTGACACGACTCATTAACCCAATGCGAACACGACACGATAAAAGCGGGTTAGGGTTTACCCTTAACGGGTTTGGGTCAAAACGGGTTGACCCGTTAAGACACGATAGCTTAACGGGTTGATAACGGGTCAACCCGTTATGACCCGTTAAGAAAGTTAAAATTACAATTATACCCTTATACCTAAAAAATAAAATTGTTGGGATTTTAATTTCGATATTTTTATTGTTTAGATTGTAATTTTGGATTTGTAATTAGTTTTATATTTTTTATAGATATTGTGATTTTAACATTTATATAAAATTATGCTAAACTTAACTAGATTAAAGAGATTAATTTTGGGTTTGTTTCAATCCATTTACATAAATAGGTCAAAACGGGTTGACACGACACGACCCGTTATGTTATTGGATCGTGTTAGGGTTTGAGATTTTGACACGATAAGCTTAACGGATAGGGTTAGGGTTGACCTATATAGTATAATATACATATCTTGATATGACATGAACACGACCCGTTAACACGATTTGACACCTCTAGCTGTAGCCACATCAATCAGGATGGAGCCTTGGGAGATTTACTCGGTGGGTGTAGGATTTCTCATATATTAATTAGTTTAATAACCTTTCTCAATTTTATTTTACAAATTTGTGTGCTTTTTTGTACTTTACAGGGCTCCAATTGTCTCCTCCATTATTGTCACTCACAACGAACAAAAAGTTACGAATATTAAAAGAGATGAATTTTCACTTTTCTATTAATTAATGGAAAATGCTAGATGCCGTGCTGGGAGCTCCCGTTGAGTTCTAATGTTTTTTTATGTGTTTTTTTTTATATAGATATTTTTAATAATTTTTAATATTTTAAAAAAATCAAATAAAAATTACAATATTATTAAAAAATACTTCTTTAATCACGAAATAGAATAAAAATTATTTTTTAATGATTATTTCGTGATTAAGGAAGTATTTTTTTAATATTTTTTTTTACCTTCTGATTAAAGAAGTATTTTTTAATAATATTTTAAATTTATTTTATTTTTTAAAAATATTTAAAAGTGTAAAAAAATCTATATAAAAAATAAATTTAAAAAATACACATAAAAAAATAAATACTAAGTCCAGCGAGAGTCCCCAACGGCAGTTGTACCATGACCCTTAATTAATTAATGTTAGTTATCGGTCAGAATCCAAAACATCTTAATCTGACTACCCAACAATATTATAATAGGGCTGTGCTGCGCATCAGCCGGAAGCCGCAGCACACCCTTCATAAATAATTTTTTTTTTTTTCACCCCAACACGTTAGGTGTGCTGAGGCTTCTTCACACAGTAGTGTGTGAAGAAGATTTATTCATTATAATAACACTAATCCTACCATCATCTTTTTTATTATATTTTTTTTTAATCTTCCACTAGCTTATCATGTGATATTAAATAGTTGAAAATTATTCGTTAAGTCCAACTCGTAGACCAATTATTTAATATCAGAATATTGAGGGAACGGAACGGTGATAAAATAGGTAATAAATAGAATTTTTTCTTACAGTAATTGTATAGTCATCGAGTAGGGTGTACTGTGTACTTCACATCCCTTCAAAAGCGTGTGAAATGTGAATGCCCAAATTTTCACACGTGCCAGGCTTTTAGAATATTATGTGGCAAACTTGCAACTTCAATTTTCTTTAAAAATAGTATTATATTTACTCACAATTTTGTTTACAAGACTTATTTTATCAATTTTTTTTAAAAATTCAAATTTCATAATTTTTATATATTAATAACTAACACATAGATAAATAAAAAATTTTATAATTTTTTCTCTTGATTAACCATGAGACTATTTTTCAGAATTATGTGAAAGATCGAAAATGGGGTTTCTGAGGGAGAAAATTCAAACCTTGTGAATAATAAAGTTCAGTTCCGGTCAAATCCATTTTTAAATCTGCAATTTTTGTTTAAAAAAAAAAATTATATTCATCATCTCCGCATACCACACACCACACTTTTTTTTTTTTAATATTTTCAAATGTATAATATATAAATGATGAGTAAAAGAATTCAATAAGTTCAATAAAAATAAAACCAAATAAAAAATTTCAAAAATTTTAAAAAATAAAATAAGTATGACATGTGACGTTTGAGGATGATGAATAACAAAACTCTTAAAAAAAAATATCACTGAAACAGTATCCCTTTTTGTGTGCATGTAGCATCACTAGAAAAAGATGATGATGATGATGATAATAATAATAATAATAATAATTTGCCCACCACCTTTTCAAATGTTATGGGAAATTTCAAGAAAATCTTATATCTAAATAATCCCTACAGCAGAAAATCAAGAATCTGCTTATCCATCTGCTCTTAATTCACATACAAGCTATGTATAATTAATAATAATAATAATATTTCACAGCCGTTATCATATAAGTGCACATTACAAATAGCAATTTCTAACTCAGAAAGAAAAATTCGGGATTATTTGGGGAGAAATTGAAAAACTACATCAGTTCACAACATCTACTGGATGACAAAACACAAATTCTTGTTTATATATACATAGACAAATTAAGAGCAACAGATTTTGAAAAAATGTAAGAAAATGACCACCTTTCACATTTTGCTGCAAACTACAGTCATACCGACAATGCTCAATGGCAATCTCTACCCCAATTGCAAAGGCGGTTCATCTCGGATTCATTCTCACTGTTCTGCTGAAACAAGTAAGAATATGATGACTCAAATCCTTAGCCAGCTAAAAGTGCCGAATAAAATAATGTTACAAGAAAAACCCCCTTCAAAAAAATATTAATTAAGAGGAAGAAATAAGAAGTGACATAGAATGCAAACCAAAACAAATTTGAATATGCTCTTCCATGCAGATAAGGGTTAATTAGGCAAAAGTGTGTACAATGTAATTAGTTAACTCTTCTTTGAGAATGTGCGTCCACCTCCGACAGTTCCAACTTTGGCAGCAAGTATGACCACAGAAGAAAACAAAATCCCTATATATAAACTAAGAGATACTCACAAGGTTACAATCCGAAGCAAGTTTTCATTCCTCATCACTATCATAAACAACTGCCATTCGGCGGTGGGATGTCATCTTTCTTGGAGGAGAGTCCTCATCTGACTCAATCCCCTTGCGCTTGAGGCTGCCTCCAAACTCCCTGCCCTTCTGTTTTGGCTCCTGAAAATATCCAAAAAAGCAAGCATGATGAATAAAAGTTTATTTCATAAGATCACAACTACTCCTTGTCTGCCAGATTCATAGAAAGGTAATTAGGCCACAATTTGAGAATATCACCGATTAAGAACAACTTAAACATCTGGTAGAGATATTTCCTTTCAATGTTAAGATTATTGTACCATCTACAACAGAGATATTTCCTTTCAATGTTAAGATTTTGTTCCTTTCAATGCATGGTGCAGTCATCACTGCTTTCAGCTCCAGATTATATTTGATTTTGACAGCCTGCTATGGAGACTAGAAAAAGGCAGTTCACACTACCATTGGAGCTGTACAAAGTCTTTCAGTTCTGATCCAGGATGAGTGCTAAGGCATTTTCAGATTAGATGCAAAATGAAACATTTTTATTTTATCAGTAAAAGGTGCCAATTCGCAGGAGGCATGTTTCGAACCAGTTCAGAACGTTGTGTAGATGCAAAATGAAACAAAACACCTAGTATTTGTATACACACTGGAAATTCCATTAAATAAATATTATTAAACTGCCATACATACCAGGTATTTTATACACGTTACAACCATACACAAAATTCCGTAAAACTAATATAAGAACAATGACACAAACTATGACCCAACCATCATAATGGCAGATGGCAAGCTGTTTTCAGTCAAGCCCCAGTAAATGTAAATGATATTCTAATCTCATCAAACATCCAAAGGGCAGAAGCAAGTCATACGACTTGTAGTGCACCATAAAGCATGCCATACAACGTTTAAGCACCATAATACGCGTTATAAAGTGTCCATCCAAATCATCTAAAAGGCTGGACAATCAACCTGTACTGCTAAAAAATCTAAGATCATTACAGAAAGCAAAAAGAAACATTAGATCCCAAAAAACTCCATGATATTGTTCTCCAAAGTATGTTGTAAAAGAGGCCGTTTAAACTCAGACAATGGGAAGTTTCAAAAAACAGTTCTTTATATTAAAAACAAGAAGTGCCTGCAATATCTGTAAAACGCTAAACAGATCAGAAAATTTTAATGAAGTGCCGAATCCAAATGGAAGAAGTAATGTTAAATTTCCAGACTGACTTAACCATGTAGCAGACAGATTATGTTGTCATTAACCAAAAATGAGAAGGCATACCTCAGCCTCCTCCTCCTCATCCTCCTCCTCCTCAGATGCTTCTTTCACTTCTGCCTCTTCTTCATGTTCTTCTTCCTCCTCTTCATCGTACTCCTGCACGGGCTCCTCAACCCTCTTACGTCGAGGAGACCTCTCATCTTCCTCACCGTCAGTTTCATACTCAGATTCCTCTCTATCACTATCAGAGAAATCCACTGGGCGCCGAGATAATTTAGCAGATGGCACAGATGACTTGCGAGGGATGTCTTTGGGTCCCTGTGATTAGAGCATCAAATATGAATATCAATTTAGTAGAACAAATAAATCACTATCTAATAAACGATAATATTCACTTGAGACTTCAAGTCATGAGACCTTCTTAGCATTCATGATTCGCTTCTCAGCTCGAGCCTCCACTTCCAAATCTTCCTCAAAGCGGTGTCGAGAACGTCGAGAATCATAATAATCTGTCTCATCATCCTAAATATAGGGTGATAATTAGAATAATTGTTTCAGGTTTCGACATAGGTACAGAGAGAAAAGATTCCAGAACATGACAGGAAAATGAAGACTAACAGGGTCTTCCACACCTAAAAAATGTTTGTGGCCTCCAGAACTAAAAAGATGTACATCTAATTATTTGAGCATGCTCTGACAAAATCCAAAATTCATGTGAAAAATAATTTCCTATAACCAGGTGTATGACTTTATCCCGCTCTGGTACATGGTAAGGGCAAGAGCTGACCTCATCAAGAGCATCTTCTAAGAACCCAGGAGAAAGTTGGCGCCTTCTGTCATGAGTTGGGGTGTATTTCCGGCTTACTTTTTCCCTCTTCCGATTAAGAAGTACATTTGCTCTGATTGTTTGACTTTCAGCCTACAAAATCATAAGAAAAATGGATATGTGAACCATGACAGTACAAAGAAAAAAAAGTACCTAATGCAACTAATTACCTTTTCCTTTTCCTCCTTTTCCCTCTCGGGATCAATGTCAGTGATGCAGTTCTTAACCTTATAAACCTTTCTATTCCGTGAATCAACAAGAGCAGTCAGCAGTCTGTGAGAATTAGATGACAAAGACGATGGCATAAACCTCATCTTTTTCAAAATCCTTCCTTGCGATTGGAGGATTCCCTGCAAGCATCGCATATATGTATTCAAGAATTTTACGAAGTCCAAACAAGCAAGTGGAGAGAACCGTGCATACTTAAAAATAAGTGATGACCAAACATGCATAAATTCATAAAAGGTCTTACATTACAATGGCCAAGTTTGGTAGGATAGATTGGGCTTAATAATCAGAATCAATAAACCTAATCAGTTTCTGGTATGCATATTTATTTCTTAGAATCTAATTTTTTTAAGTATTTGTTAGAATATATTTTTTTATTCAAGAAGAGATTTTATTAGAAATGAATGTCTAGGCAAAGCCCATGTACACAGGAAGTATACAAAAGAAAACACCTAAATACATTCTAGGAAATGGAAAGCGACGACAGAAAATCATGAAGTATTTGTTAGAATATAGATTAAATGATTAAATTTACCAGTTTCCATTAGCTTAATTTTTCAAACCAAGTAGTATTTTTTTTTATTGACACCAAATGTCCGAAAACAAAGTCCTGACTAATCCGAGGGTGCACAGGCCGTCGACTAGGAGTTTCCCGCAAGTGCATCTTGGGTAATTTAAGGGGAGTTTCCCCCAGTCCGATGGCCCCTAGAAATTGTTTGCACCCAAGAGAATTCCGCAAGTGCATCTTGGGTAATTTAAGGGGAGTTTCCCCCAATCCGATGGCCCCTAGAAATTGTTTGCACCCAAGAGAATTTGAACCTTAGACCTGGAGAGAGCATACCATCAAGACCAAGGTCTTTACCACTTGAACAAACCCCTAGGGTTAAACAAAGTAGTGATTTAACATAACATCAAAGCAACGATCTTAATATCAACTCTGCACTTTGTCCTCATTTTAATTATGTATTCTGCTTATTTGGCCCATTATTAAGAGAGAGTCTAATATACATGTGAGGGACATGTTATAATATAAATTAAATGATTAAATTCACCTCTTTCCATTAGCTCGACCTTTTGGGCCAAGTCATGATTTAAAAGTTTTATGTAGCCAGATCTTTTGAATGACTAGCTTCTATTCCCACTGATATAGATATGGCCATAAATGAGAATAATCTTGTCCTGTATGTGTACATTAAGTTTTAGTTTGCTAAAAGAAATTCCTTTTAGAAGTACTTTGATAAAAGAACATATGATGGCTCCTTTAAAGGACTTCATCCTTTCTGCCCCAGCATCCAGTTCAAGGGAATCCCAGTACCCTGGCTTAAAATTCAGGTCATAAAATAGTACAAGGAGCCAAAAGGGGGATTCCAACAACTTTACCTTTAGCACAAGCAAAAAAAAAAAGTAAAATAGCAACAAACTTCCAATAGGGGGAGTTAATTCTAAATCTTGAGGCAAGAAAGAAGCATGGACATCAGGGGTATGCCTATGAACTCTAAATACAGCAGCAGTCCTATGTAAACTTCCAAATAAAAAATATCAGAAGTCACAAATTGCCTCTTTATTGGATTATCTTCAACCCAAAGCACAATACCATGGATTTCCAGCAAAGCAATTACAACAAGAGAACAAATTAAATTTATAAATAAATAAGAAAGAAGAAGAAGATGTAAGAATGCTCTAATTCCCCTTAATATTGACCATCCCACACACACACACACACATATCAACGACCCCTCAATCTATTACGGTTTGGGAGCTCCATGCCTGAACTAATTGTAAGGGTTAGTGTTCAACTTACATGTGATATGATGTGCTCATGTGCTTGCAAGTACATAAAATGGGAGAGTGGGATGGTTAAAGGAAGTTTAGTGATCTGATGACAATTTCAATGGGTCAAGGGATGCTATCGAAGGATGGAGAAATCACCTATATTATCCAGGAGAAATCAACACAAATAGAAGTTTCTGACACATTTAAACATGCCATCAAGAGAGAGTGGAGGTAAAAGAATTTATTTTTTTTATAAGTAAGATAAAATTTCATTGATATAAGAAAATAGGTATAGCCCAAGTACGTAAGAAAATTTATGCATCTTACTAGACTGTTTACTCAAGGTTATCTTGAATCCATTTGGCAGTTCACTAGATTTGATACGGAAAAAATATGAAATGATTAAAGATGTAATATTTATGGATCACACGAGATATAAAAATAATAATTAATTAAATGATCAGAAAAATCAAACGGATATATTCACCTTTCCATGTCTGAGAAAAAGATGTGCTTGATCATGCTGAGCATCTTGCACAGATATGTCTAGAACTTCATTTCCAAGTTGTAACTGCAAACTACCATCGGACCATCTCACAAAGCGAGCATTGCTTTCATACTGCAAATCACAAGGAGATATTAAAAACACTAACTGAAATATGATAAAAATGTTGAATTTTCAAGGTAAAATGTGCTCTTATAGTAGAGTTCACCATATTTCAGGATTTAAAGTCAGAGGACAGACAAAACTCAGAATCAATTAAAAAGGAAAAAGTTATAAAAGGTTGAAGAACCACTATGTTTTTTTATTGGCACAGAGTGTCTGAGAATAAAGTCCCGACTAATCCCGAGGGTGCATAGGCACAGAGTGTCTGAGAATAAAGTCCCGAGGGTGCATAGGCCCTCGGCAAGGAGTTTCCTGAAAGTGCACCTCCGGTAATTCAAGGTGAAGTTCCCCCAGTCCGATGATCCCTAGAAATTGTGTGCACCCAAGAGGATTCGAACCTTAGACCTTGAGGGAGCATATCACCAAGACCAGGGCCTTCAACACTTGAGCCAACCCCTAGGGGTTGAAGAACCACTATGTAGAAGGCGTTAATAATTGAAAATTTTATCTACAACAATCAACCACTCATATAATTTCGGTCTGAAGTCGACATTTGTGCAGAAGATCTCTAAATTCACTTTTTAAAAAGCATTTTAATGTAGTCGACATCAAGCAACTTTATAAAACAATACATGCCAGAAATTCAGTATTTTGTGCAATCTCCAATTGTACACATTAATACAAGAAAAATCCTCTTTAAAGCTTAGCGAGTTTGAGAAGAATGGTGACATAATCAGAGGACCTGTGACTTGTATTCATCCTAGCAGATTTGACTTCTGCCTTTTTCATAAATAAATAAATGTGTTTGAAACCTCTGTTACAGTGCATGTGTATGTATAACAGATAACAGCAAAAGATAATTACTTACAGATGTCGTGCCATCTGAATTTCTAACTGTCCTCCAGCGCACGATATTGTTCTCCAAGCGTATACGTTTCTTAGATCCAGACTCATCTGTCACAAAAGTATCCTCTTCCACATATGTTTTAGGATCAAACGGTTTTGGAGCAATGCCCATTATATTAGAAACTTTGATCATGTTCATCTGCAAACAGATAACAGCTGAGTACTAAATTTTGCGTCAACTCGTGAGAGTAAATTATCTGTGATCCTTTCTATAAGAAGATCTGAATGCAATCACAATGAAGAACAAAAACCATCAAGTACATTACCATGCACAAAGCTTGCAAAAGAAAAGTAAGAGGGCCAAGCTATAAAGAACTTCTTAACAACAGATAGATAGAAGAATATAGAAAATTTGTTGATACATATTGCCACACTTCAACTATGCATGTGCATGATGCCAATAGTGATATAAGTCGGAAATATTTAGCAATTTCTGCCAAACAGGTCAGTAAAGGCAGTTCTCCAAGATCTTTTTCAAATACAACTTGGTCCCAATCCCCAACCTCCACCTCCATAACTGCATCCTATGTAAGAGGATATGCCTTGCATCCTATGCATGGCACCTACTAATTCAAAAGGACATGCAGATGAGACCATTATTAAAATTTGAAGTGATCAGCCCAAAAAGTAGACAATACAGATAAGTTTTAACCTCAACTTAATGCTATACAAAACATGAAAAAATGCATATAGGTTTGTATAAGTTGTGCAAGTACCATGTAAAGCAAGAAAAGCAGATAAATAAAGAAAACATCAGAGCAGCACATAGAAGAGGAAGTATAAACCTTTTCTGGACGAGCTGGGGGTCGGTGTAATGGAATCTCCAGCTCCAATGGGGGGCCAACCGGCTTCTCTTTATATTTAGCCTCAATGTTTTCCTCTTCTGACTCATATTGAGCATCTTCGTCAGCAACTATATCTTCTGGTCTTAGACTCTTCCCGTAGCTCCCTTCATCTTCCATAGGAGATCTCTAAGGCAGCAAAACACTTTACATTACACTTTTATAGGAAAAACACTTTGCATTACACATTGACCATGTATATATATACACGTTAATAGCGTTACTAAGGCCTGGTTAGGATAGTGAAACCATCTCAACTCATCTCATTTAATCATTACAACTTTCCCAAACTTCCAAACAAAATACAATAAACAATTCAACTTTCTCAAATTCCAAAACAAAAATAAAATTCTAACAATCTTTTTTTCAACTTTCATCTCATCTCAACACTATCCAAACCAGGCCTAAATTGAAAACATAAAGCCCATGCATCTAAAAATCTAATACTTACATTTGAATCATGCTCAACATCTTCATGAACTGCATAGTCAGCTTCTTCTTCGTCATCAGACTCACCAAAAACATCACGAACAGCTGAATGTGAAATATGATTCTGATCCTTCTCTTCTTCTAGTGATCTACAGTTAAGAAGTCAAGGTTCCCATAATAGTCAAGTTAGCTTGCCACTTGTCACAATTGAGCATCAAAACAATGATTATGCTTTTGTTTTGATCTATGCAACAAATAATGCTTAGTGAACAGGCCAAGCATGCCAGCCCAAGCATCCAACGAGAAATAATTTGACTTTACAAAGAAAAAACTTTTCATCAAATAAGGCATGGAAATAAAGCTTATCAAAAAATTAAAAATAACTTATCAAAAAATGAATTAATGAACAGGGAAAGAGAGCAATTTGAAAAGACTGTCTCGTTTTTTTTCACAAATGAAATGAGATGAGTTGAGATTAAAGTTAAAAGTTAAATATAATATTATTCGAATATATTTTTTTAATATTATTTTTGTCTTGAAATTTGAAGAAGTTGATTGTTTATTTTATTTTGTGTGGGAATTTGAGAAAGGAGTTGTGAAAACAAACGAGGCCTAGTCAAAGCAAACGTTTCAGTATATGTGGCTCTAAAAAGGTAAAAAGGGTGGCCCAAGCACACTAGAGGTTCACAAAAAAAACTTTCCTAAAAGCACCTAATATTGTACACTTCTCATTAACATCCATGTCTCCTTCCTTGGAAAATTATGTGTACTACTCTCATAACATAGATACTCTCACTTACCTATTACCAGTCATTTCTAAATGAATTTAATTCTCACTGTCAAAAGCCTATTGAAACAAATGCAACCATAAACATGCAGACAAGACATGCATATACAGAAATTTAAAACACAAAAAGCCCCCAAAAACATGCATTGAAACAGCAGAAGATAAAGTAAAAGAGATGAAAAAACTCCTTATAAGCATAAGAAAAGAGATTCTTCAATCGGCATTCGATTGAGTTTGAGTGTGCACATGCACGTGTGAGAGATAAGTACTTGTAGACAGATTACCTTGGACTTCGACCCTGTTCAACCTCCTCGTCTTCATTGTCAGGATAATGGCGTTCCTCAGATCTCTCTGATCCACTTTCAATAACATCACGTCTCTTGCTTGTTACTACTCTTTGACCGTACTCTTCTTTTTCATCACTGTCGGTATCCTTTCCTTCACTTTCTTCCCTTTGATCACCAACCTCTACTTCTTGGGAGCTTTGATCTCTTTCACCCTCACTTTCTCCAGGATCAGGATCTACATTGTGCAACTCACCTTCACTCTCTACTTCTACCTCCCCGTGCCCCTCCACTTCACCTTCGCCTTCAGCCTCAGGCTCCAGCCCTCCTTCTGCTTCATCCTAGAAACAAAGTCATCACATTATGGTTTTTTTTTTTCTGGAAAAAAAAAAAAAAAAAAAAACAATTCCATCTGTATTTACTTCCAACAAACAATTCAAGTGTAGAGAAATTTGCATCTTCTCTTCCATTTTATTTCCAAAAAGAGGAGGGTTATATTTTCATAAGCTTGATTTTAAGGGAATAAGCACAAATTTCTAACCGCAACTGTAATTTCTCTTATTAATTTCCTTCTTATACTTCGATCAACAAGACCCAATTTTAAGCATTTCATATATACATATATACATATGTATATATGTATGTATATACAGATGCACATATATACATATATGCTTAACTACATATCATGTTTCTTTTGTACGGTTTCCCAGATTCCTCACCGTCAAAAAACAAAAAGTAGATGATCAAGTGATGAACAATTCAGAAACAATTCTTGCTTCCAAAATCAGAATGTGAAAAATGCATACACATACACAAAATGGAAATATTTACCCATTCACTTAATTTTTATTCTTCAACATTTTTTTTATAAATATCAACATAAAGCATCAACACCGCTTCCCAAACCAAAAACTTCTAACATCGATAGTAATTAAGTAATCCGTACTTCAAATCTCAATACACGTATAAAGATTAAACACAAACAAACAGATAGGTATATGCGCATGAATTGCTCCTTAAATAAATACTCAACTTAGCAAGAACAAAACCTACGGAACCTAAAAGCCACAAGCCAGATCCAGAGCCAAAGCAAGAATATTTTTTAAACTGCTAAAGCTCGCATTCGGGGCATGAAATTGCATATTGACACTTTCTGTTTTTTCTATATAGTCTAGATATCAAAGATAAGTGAGTGAGAGAGAGGAAGAAAGAGATTACAGAGGCGTAGTTAGGCTGGGGATTGGACTCGTGCTCGGAATCAACCTCTTCCTCCTCTTCTGATTGATCGCCAAAAAGGTTCTGCATCATCTGGTGCCGCTTCTCTTCCCCCATCTCTCTCTCTCTCTCTCTCTTTCTCGGCTCGGAGCTTTCAGGGTACTTCTCTGTATGATCGGCCTCCGCTCCGCTGGAGTTTCTTTGGGTTTTTATCAATTATCAGCCCAAAATATTCTCGACACGTAATCGTTCGGCGAACGGACAGGGCCCCACTTAACTCAATTGATCAGATTTTTTTTATTATTATAAATAATTCTCAATATTTTTTTTTTTAGGCAAAAGAAGAGACAAGGGTAACCAGTATAGCCATTCTTCTTGATGTGATTATAGGAGTCTCTAATGTCCGGTTTGAGTCATAACTATGGTCTCAAAAGCAAGCCCATCACCGCAGTACCATCAAACTATCAGCCGGTCTAAATACCATCTCACATGCCCTTAGTTAGATGTTATACATAAACCTTAATCCTATATGAACGTTATTTATTTACGAGTAAGACTAATAATTGTATAAGTTTTGTGTATTTTTTTTTAAAGTACAATTTATTATTAAAAAAATAATTTTTTTCTATAAATTCTATATTTACCTACATTTTTAAAAAGAAATATACAGAACTTTCACATTCTATAATTATAAATATAATTTCTCTTTATTTAATAAATAATTTTCTATTTTATCAAAACCAGAAGAATAAGTCTTATATATTATCTTACAAAGAAAGATTTCACTTTAATACTATAAGGGTCAAATCAGCAACCTATAATTTAGCATTGTGACAAATTCGAAAATCAAGTTCAAAGATAAGGTTAAAAAGAGATAAAAAAAAAAGAAAAAAAAAAGACTCAGACTCTTAAGAGAAAAAAAGACTCAAAGTTCTTAAAAGAAAGAGACTCGGACTCCTAAAAGAAAAAGGTTTCACAATGTAAGTTAGACTCAATCATTCCAAGGAAATAAACTTTTATATAAGGAGGAGATCCCCACAAATCTGACGAACTCTTCACAGACTCTCTAGAAAAGCGCCTTACACCTAGACTCACCACAACTTCTCTACGCTTAGACTAAATTCTTTTATTGTATTGTGAGATATGTGAGGTTATGAGAGATTGTCAAATCACACATCATAGTGGATTTCGCCCCCAAACAAACTGTGGACGTAGGTATTATGCCGAACCACGTAAATTTATGTCTCTCTTTATCTATTTTTATTTACTTATTTATTATTTATTTCATAGATGAACGCGAAGAACACCCAAATTATCATCACGAGTTGGGGATGATTATTTTTCCCTTCCAATCTGTTGTGCAAATTTACATATTAACAGTTGACGTCATTTGTGGAATCGACTAATCTTTTGCACCGGAATTGGTAGAAGATATTCTCTAACTCACGAAATCGCCTTAAAAAAAATCAGATAAGATCTCCTCAACTTTGCTATTTCATATTATTTATTTTCCTAACACTGCAGTGAATGGTAAAAAAAATAGAAGAAAAATAAAGGAAGCGGACTGCGCAGCACTATGCATGTGCCATGCACAACGTATGTAAGGGGTGCACGGCATGCACCCAAGTCCTTCATCATGACGAACCTGCAGCCATCGAAGATACAACAACGGTGACAAAGACTTCCACCGGCAACTCACCAAATTGGAGTAGTGTACGAGAAACTAGGAAGCACCAAGAACACATGCAAAAGCATGCAGGAAACCACCTATCAGCTGCCTAGAGATAGTTAAGGCCACTGGTGGCCATGGCTGGGCTGGGCTTGCCGGCATTGTCTATCGTCGGGGAGGTGCTTCCCGCCTGGTAGCATGCCGAGATTCGACAAACGGAGGCGAGCCAGAGGATTCTTGCGCGATGCACGCTACGAGTAGCTTCACCTGCTGACGACTCGCTAGCCCGTGACCACCACTAGCCTCTGTCACCAGCATAGTGGTCCTTTACCACTGCTAGCCACCACCCTCACTGCTAGAGCTCTTTATCTCCGACAAGGTGGTCCTCGATCGCGGAAGCAATTTATATCGAGCATAGTGCAGGCAGAGGATGCATGCTACCTAAGATCCACAAAAACTAGATGTTCGTGCGCCGGCAAGACCGCCACTAGCCACCACCCGAGCTGCCAAAGATTTTTGTCACCAGCAAGGAGGTCACCGCCCACAAGGTGCTACTCTCCGACCATCCCCCGACATTCTCACCAGTGCGCACCACAGGAAGCTTGCTCGACTGTAGCTCGCCGTGAAGGTCCAGTCGACGACCACCGTCTAACTCGTCGTGATCTTTTGTCACCGGCGTGATGGTTCCCAACCCGACATCGTTCCTCGCTACAGAAGTTCTGTTCACTTTCCAGCCTTTCCACTGGCCCCTTCAAGAGCTGCTTGACACCAAAATCTCTCGCCCACGGAGACGACTTCTGCCTGGCCTAGCTCGTTGGTGTTTCCCGCTAGCAAGGCATTCCCCGACCCAAAAGTCAGAGGTGGGTTCAACCACACTATGCGCGTGCAAGAGGAGCCAGCTAAGCGATTTCATGCATCTCACCAGGCTATCCACGAGGATAGTTGCTCACCAGCCTCACCCTATGCAACATCTCGCGACACTTGAGTTCTATTGGTTGCTCGCCATGATTGCTCGCTTAGGGGGTGGTGCTCACCGGCCAATTGCTTGCCTATAGGGTGCTGCTTGCCAGTTACTCACCGTGTAGAGTGTTTCTCACCAGTAGCTCACCACACAAAGTGTCCCTCACCTCCAAGAGAGTGAACAAACAAAAATCATCAACAATTTTCATTGCTACAAAAATACTCAAGGGCGAAGAACATCCATTATGCAAAAAATCATTTAGTAGCTAACAATCTCAGTCGAATGAGAATTGAAAGTAGCAGCTAAGGAGTGGTTTAGATTCAGAGATGAGTTAAGATGATTTATAAATAGTAGAATACAAGTTGAATTGTTTATTATATTTTGTGTGAGAATTTGAGAAAGTTGTAATGATGAGATGAGATGAGTTGAGGTGGATTTTGAATTCAAATGAGGCCTAAATCGCTCGGGTTTGTCTCTTTTAAACTTGCTATTTTATTTTTATTTTTATTAACAAATTCGGCTTTTGGAGATTGTTTCCACCAAAACCCCTCAAGGTTCCACAAGAATCTAAGTGGCTACACACTTCGGGAATATACTTCACGAAAATCGTCTGTGCGGCACAAAACCCCTCCCAGGTGCCGCACAAGCTTCTTAATCTGTGTACATCAAAATAGACCGCTCGATATCGTGGATATCCCAAGCCTTCATCAATGCCAAAGCATGGCCGCCCGCAGGCATCGTCCGTGTGTCACCAGCCTTCACTACACTCTAGCGAAATGGCTCAAGTTTACAAATCTCAAACTTGTAATTTGTATTACACTAACCTATTTGGTTTTTGGTGAAAACCTCTCAGGGCGGTCGAACTTAGCCTCCCACCACAAATGTGCGGTCGAGCATCCCCCTTAAACCACCAAAATCGAGTCTAAAGACTTGCGGTGGAATGGGCTTGGAGGTCAAAAGACCCCACGACCCCCCTTAACCCACCAAAGTCAAGTCCAAAGGCTCGCAATGGAATGGTCGTGAAGATCAAAAGACCCCCATAACCCCCCTTAAACCACCAAAGTCGAGCCTAAAGACTCGGAATGGAATGGGCGTGCAACTTCCAAGCGAGCAAATCTTTGGACTGCCCAACCTTTCTCACTTGGACAACAATACAAGTACAACATATTCTTCAACAAACGCCGAGTATTTACACTCACGCCACAATCGCCGCCAGCGAGTTACCTTCGGGAACGAGCCACCCAGCTCCACAACCGCCTCGCGCAGGTTTCCTTGATAAACGAGTCGACAGGCTCGGCTCAACTTCCTTCAGGAGGTAGTCGATGGACATCCTAACCACTTAAGTGCAAGTTACTACAAACGAACTCTAACATCAACCCTGAAATGAGAACGAAGGGGTAGATAATCCACCACTATCAATAATAGCAAAAACGATCACAAAAATATGCACAAAAAACTAATTATGGAAATATGCACTTTTCGCCGACAATAAATAATCTCTCAAGCAAACATCCACACAAATAAATTAAAAAAAAAAAAAAAAAAAACTAGAAACCAAGCTCCATGCTCACCTAATGTGGTAGAGTACTCCTCCCGCCAAAGCAGAGCTCCATGCTCACACCTAATGCTGTCAATTACATCTCCCGCCAAAGTAGAGCTCTATGCTCGCACCTAATGCGGTCGAGTACATCTTACGCCTATCTCTCCAAGCTGAGCTCTTCACCACTTAGCACAAAACAAACAAAAAATTAGGAAACAAACAGAAAACCAGGGATCAAATAGGAAACCAGGGACCAATTTTAAAAATTTATTCTGCAGATTATTTGACTTGAAGATTCTCAAGGCCTTCTTGTCGACCTTCAAAATCGCAGGCAACTGTAGGAGCCAAATTAGCAGCCTATAATTTAGTCTCGTGATTAAGCCGAAAATCAAGTTAAGAGATAAGGCTAAGAAGAGATAAGGAAAGAGACTCAAATTCCTAAAGGGATAGAGACTCAGACTCTTAAAATGAAAAGACTTCACAATGCAACTTGGATTCTATCATTCCAAGGAAATAAACATCTATATAAGGAGGAGATCCTCACAAATTTGACAAACTTTCCACGGGCTATTTAAAGAAGCTCCCTATGCCCAGACTCATCACAATTTCTCTACGCTTAAACTAGATTCATCCATTGTATTTTGAGATACATAAGGCCATGAGATATTGTAAAATCACCTATCATAATGGGTTTCGCCCCCAAACAACCCGTGGACGTAGGCATTATGCCAAACCACGTAAATTTTTGTGTATCTCTTTATCTATTTTTATTTATTATTTCTTTCATGGATGAATGCGAAGAACACTCAAATTATCATTGTGAGCCGGAGATGATTCTTTCCTCCCTCCTGGTTTGTTGTGCAAAGTTATACATTAACAAACACCTAAGAGCATTCCCAAATGATAAGATTGTGCATCGGACTTGGTTTTTTTTAGTCCAATTCAGAATCAGAAAACTGGATGCATTCAAAAAATCGGGTTCATCTGAGTGGGATCCACCCATATTTTATCTGGGCAGGTCTCCAAATTTCACATCCACTCCAATCTGGATACAAGTACTGGATTAATACACAGTACCCATAATTGGATTTTATATTTAAAAAATAATTTGTCCTAGAAATGAAACGTTGTCATTTTATGTTTGTAGCCTCCTCTTTAAAATGTTTTATTTAATCTAGAAATTTGATTTCATCCAAAGTAACCAGATATTCAAGATTTTATAATCGGATAGCCGCTCAGGTTATAATTAGATTAATCCAAACAGATACCTAGACCACGTTATGAACTCAGATGTGTATTCGAATATAGTCGGATACTTGTATCCGCATCCGGGTTTACACCTCTATGAATCCGATAATGTATTTTACATGTATATGCAAGGTAACTAATTAAATACAAAAAATAGCTCTATTGGATTATGCAAAATAATAATAATAATAATAATTTTGAGCTAACCAATCTTCTACAACTATTCATCCGTTTGTTTCTCTCATTCTCTTTTTTTCGCAACTTTTTTTAACTTGCCCTTTATTATTTAGTGAAAAAAGATATCATAGGAATATTCTCATAACATACTCATTATATTTTTATCTTTTGATTCTTATTTTTGACTTTGATTAGTTTTGAATATAGATAGACACGTTACAATTATGTTAATATATGAAAGATCATTGCAAATATTGAAATATATGAGATATTACAAAAGTATTGGTAGTTAGAAGAAACAAATATAATTTTTGAATTTAAATAAAAATTATATTTAAATGATATTGAGAGAGAATAGATAAGTTTATGCATAGTACATTGTAAAAGTAATTAGCTAAGATAGATAAAGCATGTTTTTATTGGCTAAGAGCACTCTCAATAGCTTGTGTATATTCTTATTCATAATACATTTTCAAAACTCACTTTCGAATATGTATATTCTTATTCATAATACATATTCAAAACTCATTTTTTCTATTTTAGCTAACGAATTTTACAATATATCATATACTAGTTTATCTATTTTTTTTTATATCATTTAATTTTTTTTTTAATTTTTTTTAGTACAAGTATTATTTCTAACTATCAATAAATTTACAATATCCTCGTATCTATATATTTTAATATTTGTAATATCTCATCATATACAATATAATGTGATTTCATCCTAAACACACAAAACAAAAAATTTATAAGCAAAAGAAAAAGAAATAAAACCAAAAGATGAAAAAATGAGACTATATTATGAGAAAATTATTAGAAATACTATATGCATTGTAGATCATTTTATTCGTAATTATGCATCTAGAAAATTATTAAAGCTCATTTCATCTCACAGGTGTTGAGATGTTTTGCTAGTCTGAGATTCTAATACATGACCACAAGATGATGTGCTGGCATACTCTATTACAAAGCATTTTACATGGAGGAACAGTGCCAACCATTAAAAAGCATAATACTACAAGTTAAAAAATAAACATAAACATGGACTTCCTTATTTTAGACTCTAATTTGTTATTATCTTGTGATGAAATTTAGGGGTTGGATCTTTACTCTTCCTTTTGTCGTATTGTTGTGATAATGTGTCGTTGGATGTGAGGAAAACAAGAAGTGGGTAGATTGTTAAAGTGGTAATCATTGCGGATAGCGAAGCTCTGTTGAATATCAAACTCATCTAGCCATCCAAGAAAACTATTTCTAGTAAACTAGGTGAAGCCTCCAAATCATCCAAGAAGGTCCACAAAAATACCAAAGCTAGTGAAGAAAAAAATGAGCAATTAGCAAGAGGAGGGCATCACCGCTGCAGTGCACTCTCTAATTTTACGTGAAGTTTTGAATACAATTTTGTTACTTGTCATATTTAACTATAATGATTTTCTGTACATTTAAGCCTTGAAACTTAATTTTATATATTTTTTCTCAATATCACTGTTGACGATATAAAAATTGCACAATAGGTCGAAAGAGGAGAAAAAGTCATTCCCGGCCCACTGGGGTGACTTGGGCCTCATCCAGTGTTATTTGGAGTCCCTGGCAATGTTCCAGTATGGCTGTACGGTGGCGATGCGTATGTCCATGGCGGTGAATGAAAAATATAAGTGCAAAGAAATAAAAGAGATGAACTGAACACATGAGTTTACGTGGTTCGGCATAATGCCTACGTCCACGGGCATTTGAGGAGGAGAATCCATTATAATATTCTTGTTTACAGTCTCTCATGATCTCTCATTCTTCAATGTACAATGGTGGCTTTAGATACATTTACTGGAGGAAAATTGGTCGTTGGAGCTCCATGTTCTCAGGTTGGAGGAGAGGTTGAAGACGAAGAAGGAGAGCTGAAGAAGAAGCTCTAAAGCAGCAAAAGTCCCCCTGGTGCGCTCCTTTCGTTGGAAGAAGAAGAAGGGGAGGAAGAAGACGAAGTTGAGAGCCTGCCGCTGGTCATCTGGCTGAAGGCCTTTTATCCCCCCTTGTTGTGTGTGTCAGTTGGTAATGATGGGACCGGTCCCTTGCGTGTGTCGGCCCCTTTTCCCCGTAATTTTCTCTGACCAGCTCTAACCCACATGCCACTTGCCTGCTGCACCTCCCCATTTGTCCCCCACTCATAACTTTTGTCCTATGGCTGGGCCTGGTATTGACTTTATTATTTTCTCCCCTCACAGTACCCCGCAATTTTTAAGGGCAGGTGAGGACCTTGATAATCTTTAGAGGTAAAAATGTAGCCGACTTGGTCTGTCCGAATACATAGTGAAGTAAATTTCGGAGGCCCGTCCCCATTCATTTGTTCCTTTGGCGCAAACAATAAATATTTCTGAACTCAGGTTTGAGATATGAGCTTGATTACGTAGTGTACGGGTAGGCAGCTAAGGCTGGAGATGGACTTGACTGTATAGAGTGCGAGCGCGAGGCTCGGCTAAGGCAGGAGATGAACTCGACCACATACGGTGCTAGCGAGAGGCTCAACTAAGGTAGGAAATGGACTTGACCGCGTATGGTGCGAGCGCAGAGCTCGGATGCTTGTTGTTATTTGTAAAGTGTATGTTCGTTTGATGTCTGTATTTTTTGTTAGTGTTAGAGTTTGTGTAAAATAACCCATGCAAAGTGGTCAAAGGGCCCGACGACCCCTTGAGTCCACCTTAGGTGGTTGCCGAGCCCGTCAGCTCATTCCCAAAGGTAACCCACTAACAATGGTTATGGCTCGAGTGTGACACTCGGAGCGAGTCTAGGGACTCGAATTGTCTTGGACAGGGGTCGACGAGTCTAGAGACTTGGTCTTATCCCGTAGCGGGTCTAGGGACCCAACTTCTTACGAGAGTAGGAACTCGACTTTATTGGATGGGGGGTTGCCGCCGAGTCTAGAGACTTGGCCTTATCACTCAGCAAGTCTAGGGACCCAACTTCGTGGCGAGTCTAGGGACTCGGCTTTGTTGAAAGGGAGGTCGGCGAATCTAAGGACTTGACCTTACCTCGCAACGAGTCTAGAGACTCGGCTTTGTTGAACGAGGGGTCGGTGAGTCTAGGGACTCGACCTTACCCAGCAACGAGTCTTGTGATCGACTTCTTGTGAGTGTAGGGACTCGACTTTGTTGGACGGGTGGTCAGGACCAAGTCTAGAGACTTGGCCTTACCCCGCAGCGAGTCTACAGACTCGACTTCGTGGCGTGTCTAGGGTCTCGACTTTGTTGAACGAGGGGTCGACGAATTTAGGGACTCGACCTTACCCCGCAGCGAGTCTAAGGACCTGACTTCGTGGAGAGTCTAGGGACTCGGCTTTGCTGAACGAGGGATCGGCGAGTCTAGGGACTCGCTCTTATCCCGCAACGAGTCTAGGGACTCGACTTCTTGCGAGTGTAAGGACTTGGCTTTGTTGGACGGAGGGTCGGCGCCAAATCTAGAGATTTGGCCTTACCCCACAGTAAGTCTAGGGACTTGGCTTTGTTGGATGGGGGTTGGCGCCAAGTCTAGAGACTTGGCCTTACCCTGCAGCGAGTCTAGTGACCCGACTTCTTTGAAAGAAGGTGCTTTTCTGTGCCAAATCGCTTCGCCGGAGCACAGGGCCACATGACTGGTGTTTTCACACTACAAGAAGTAATTTCCTTAGTAGAAATAAATTTACACAAATTTTGAGAGACAATACTATGAAGTTTTTAGTTGTTGTGGTCAATCTTTTTGCTTTGACTGAAAAATTGTCTGCTGTTGGTTGTTATTCTCGCACAGGTGAGCTCCGACGAGGTGGGGCCTAGTAGACGAATCCCGAGCAATGAATCATGTGCCGAGCATATAAATCCCTAGCGGAGCACCTATTTTCCCGAGTTGGGTAGTGACTTTCTCGAGTTGAGGAGGCCTTCCGCGCTGATGAGATGAGTCCCACGATGTGCTTCCCAAGCTAAGTGAGTTTGGGGTAGAGGAGACGCCGAGCAGACCATTTTGGTGCCGAGCAGATAACTCTCGTGCTACGTGAGGTGCTGTGAGGGGGTTGTCCATGCCGCAGAGTGGGTTATGCCGATCGAGCTAGTGGGCTGCCGAGTAGGTGGTTTCCAAGCGAAGCAAATTCCAGTTGAGACTTCTAAGCAACATGAGGATTGGTCCTGAGATGGTGGGTCCCAAGCTAAGGGGCTGCCATAGTGACTCCCGAGTAGCGTGAGGGTTGGTCCCGAGCTGGTGGGTTGCAGAGCAGGTGGCTCCCGAGCGGAGCAAGTTCTGGTTGTGACTCCCAAGCAAGTGGCCTATCCGAGTGGAGGTTCCCGTGGCACGTTAAGTTTCGAGCAGTGGTTCTCGGGCTAAACATGTTGGCTTTCGTGCGGCGAGTGGTCTGGTCTGGACTGGGTGGCCGAGGAGCTAGGCAAGTGGGCATTGTGTCAAGCCTCGTACAGGTAGTGGGCTTGCCGAGCAAGTGAGATTCCCGAGCTGAGGCAAGCAACTTGAAGGGCCAGGGGTTCCCAAGCTGGCAACTGCCGAGTAGATGACTTCCGAGCCGATGACCCCCTAGCAAGTGGTTCTGTCCCGAGCTGGTGGGCTGCCATGCATGAGCTTCCCGTGCAACTAGGACTAGTCTAGATGACTCTCGAGTGGGAAAGGCCTTCTCGCATAGAGAAGGTGCAGCTGACTTTCCGGTATGAGTAGGTTTTGGGCAGAAAAGTCCCGAGGGGAGTGGGCTATGGAGATGCTGAGCTGGTTGACTGCAATGAGGACTCCCGAGTTGGGGATGTGGATTTTCGAGGAGAAAAGCCTCTATGCCAGTGAGGGTCTGAGCTGGGGAGGCCATGATGTGTGCGGCTAGCCGAGGACGACCAATGCAGCATGTTGCATGTGCCATGCACTGTGAGTTGGAGGTGACCCGCATTGGGTAAGGCCGTCGTACACGGTAGATGAGGTGGTTGAGGGATATGCCAGGCTGTGCCGGGCGTGCCCGCTTCTAGGTTGGCTGTGCGTGAGTAATAGCCGAGAAACTCACACTTTAGGCGTGGTGGTCGGGGACCACACAAGCATAGAAAGACGACGCCGGCGAACCCAAAGGTGGTTGTCGGTGCCCTTCCCCTACCACGCCACAATGGGGGGCGAGCTGTTGTCCCGTGTGGACAACGAGGTGCACACGGGGTTTACAGTTAACGACCCTCGTGCCAGCTGCGGGTGTTAGGGACACCACTGGTACAGCCAAACGACACCGGCAGACCACGGGGGTCTCCGCTGGCACCCTTGCGTCGGTGACACGGCTGGGCCATGCTTTGGCCTCGGGCACAGTGGGAGACGGTCCGTACGGGACCACACTGAGGGGAGTGGGCTGTCGGCAACCGACCTCGAGGGGATAGAAGGCGCCGGGGGGTCATCGTGGTGGCTGCCGGCATCGCACATGGGTCGTGCCACGACAGGGCTGTGCATGGCACTGTGCATGCCATGCACGGGCAGGACATGCTGAGTTGGTCCACTGTGCATGCATGCACAGTGGACGTGTTTGCCACCGTCCACTGTTCATAATTCTAAGTGCCCACACCTTGAGTACAGTGTCCCAGGAGTTGTGCATAAATTAAACTCCTGGAGTCAGAAGATGGGCGACTCGAACAGTGTGCTATTCACTTTTCACCCATTTTTCATAAATGTAAAAGTTAAGAAAATTGAGAATACTCATCTGGGAGGTGTTATCTGCTTGTCCGATGATTTATCCAATGCACTAAGAAATCGTCCTTGTCCCACATTCGACGAAGAGAGGAAATTGTATCCCACAAACGGCGTCACCATTAATGATGTAAAAATCGTATAACAAGACGAAATGGGAGAAAGAGTCATTCTCGGCCCACTGGGGCGACTTGGGCGTTGTCTGGTGTTGTTTGGAGCCCCCGGCAATGTTTCGATGCGATTGTACGATGGCAATGCGTACGTCCATGGTGGTGAATGAAAAACATAACTATAGAGAAATAAAATAGATGAACACATAGGTTTACGTGGTTCGGCATAATGCCTACGTCCACAGGCGTTTGGGGAGGAGAAATCCACTATAATATTCTTGTTTACAGTCTCTCATGGTCTCTCATTCTTCACTGTACAATGGTGGCTTCGGATATATTTACTGGAGGAAAATCGGTAGCTGGAGCTCCCTGTTCTCAGGTTGGAGGAGAGGTTGAAGAGGAAGAATAAGAGATGAAGAAGAAGCTATGAAGCAGCCGAAGTCCCCCTAGTGCGCTCCTTTCACTAGAAGAAGAAAAAGGGGAGGAATAAGACAACGTTGAGAGCCTGGCTCGAGTCATTTGGCTGAAGGCCCTTTATCCCCCCTGTTGTGTGAGTCAGTTGATAATGGTGGGACCGATCCCTTGCATGTGTCAGCCCTTTTTCTCCGTAATTTCCTCTGACCAGCTCTAAATTGTTTGCTGCACCTCTCCATTGGTCCCCCACTGATAACTTTTATCCTTGTGGCTGGGCCTAGTATTGACTTTATTATTTCCCCCCTCACAATCACCATAAAAAATAATGATTTATATGCAAGGAGGATCGACTGTTCTTTCTTTCTTTATTTTTATCAAAGATTCTACACAGAAATCGTACACTCTTCACGTTGGCAATGAGTAAAATCTCTTTTTTACCTTTATTTCTTTAAATAGATTTTTTTGTGATCTAAATGAGGAAAACAACTATTTTACATTGTTGCACAACCCCTTTTCTCCTTCAACTCAACACTAGTTAGAGTTTCAACCTTTTTTTCTCATTTAGCTTGACGGTAGTTATGCTTTTAATCATTTTTCTCCTTCAGCTCAACTACAACTAGAGTCTCAAGAGTGGTGGTCGATCTGGCAAGAAACAATAGACGATTCCAACGTCTACCTGTCCAGTAATCTCCATCTTCATCTCCTATTTTGCAGTTTTGTCCAATATGGTCCATCTCGGTCTCCTATTTTATGATCTCGGAGGAAGTCAAGTTACAAGCATATAACAATTTTTTAGGGAAATAACATCTACTAGATAAATTTTTCGAGTGGCCCATAATTGATGAACAATTTTTTTTGAACTTTTATATTTTGCATATATATATTTTTTTATCTTAAGCAGATCTTAAATGATAGTGTTGTTAATGGATTGCTACCATTTTTGGGCTGTATAATGGATTGCTTGTAATTGTCCATAATTTTGTAGTAGTATAGAATGCTTGTAATTAGGCAATGTAATAGATTGATTGTCATTATTTATTCTTATTATGAAAACTATTTGCCTATGTCAAACACTTCAAGCTGATAAATTGTATGATTTTAACAAAAAAGATGTCATGTTTGATATAACTTGACCATTGTCATACATTCTTATGAATATGATGTTCATATATTTCAGTTCTAAGTTTTGCTTGATAATTAAAAACTAAATACATCCAAATATGTTCGTAAATTTAGATAATGAAAAATCGAAGTTATATATATCGAGCTCCATTAGTCACCAGTGGGTATTGTACATGCTTCCTATAAAAAAAAAAAAATCATTAGCAAGGAATATCAACTATAATTGTGATCTAAACATTAGAAAAACATACCTTAGAAATAATGCTAAGTTGAGCCCCTTCTATTATATACCCATGTAACATATTATCTTATTCATTTATTTGGAGAGCTTGGCAGAAATTAAAATTTAGTGTCAAATTAGAAAATGTTACATTAGTAACAAAGTAAGAAGCATAAAAGAAAGCATTATACTTTTTTTTTATTTCATTTTATTTATGGCATTAGGGTCCTCATATCTTTTCTCCTTTGAATGCAATCTTTTTATAACATTTTCAACTATAGAAACACTTCGTCGTGTTGGCGGCCTCCCTTTAGCTCTTACAAAATTTGGATTAAATACAAATTTATCATTGCCTGGAACTTCATCAGTCATAACTCTCAGTTTCGAAGACCTTGGTACACATATTAAGTCACGACAAATCTCTTTCATCATGTTCATGCAATGCTCCTCACTTCTCAATATAAGTAGTATTACATCACAAGTCAGCCTCATAAGATGATCATGCCTCCATGTATCGAAATTATCATGCAGATCGTCATAACTACTCATAATAAGAGTGTATTTGCATTTTATGTCATTTTTCTATCGATTCAAAATGTACTTATACAGTAATGACGTATCACTATTATAAAATCTAAAGACATAAAAGGTATATCTCCAAAAAAAATGCTTCGAGTCTCAAACAACATACAAGTATATTTAAGTTCGAACTCCTCGTTATTGAAATGAACAAAAATTTTATATCTTTAGTGAAGTTGTTAGTTTGCAAAGTATTAGATACCTCATAGGAAAAAATTGCATCATCATTTCTAACAAGTGAATAGTCATGGTAGATCATTCAATTTATCTCATATTGTTGCATCTCCATGAGTTTGCCCTTGGTGCACACACTCGGGAACTACTTCTCTATTGTAAAAAAATAAAACACATGGTATCGTGGCATTGAAGGAGTTAAAATTGGCAGATTACTCATTCTCATCTTTTTTTTTAGGGCATTATCAAATTGATCCAACAAACTTTTTTAGTGTGGTACTTGAAAGCACAAAATATCAACAAAAGCGTTCATACTTTCACTTTGCTTAGAAGTGATCATCCCAACATAAAATACATTTTGCAAATAAACTAGTACCCAAAATGTGTGCTCAATATATAACCCACTCGACCATGCATTACCATGAAATTTTGTATGCTTTCAGTAGCCTCACCCAACTCTCCTTAAAGCCATCACGTGTTTGACAATCATACATACACTCCTAAATTGAGGATTTTAGACCATAATTGTACATTGAATGTGAGCCAAGCTTTTCTGAGTTTGTTCATAATGTGTCATAGATAATATCTATGTCTAGTGTGTGGAAAGATAATTGCAATCACAATCTTCATTGCATAATCCTAATCAATTATTATTGCAGCTGGTGCGCGACCGTTCATACACTTTAACCATATTCAAAATAATCTTCACTTGATATCAACCCTACGTCTAGAGTTTGAAATGGTCATGATGAGTTATATCGACAAATAGTGCAAATGGCGTACCGTACTTAGTAATAAAATAAGTTATATAAAATGTTATGACATCTCCAAAATATAAGAACGATACTCTACTCCGTGCATTAGTTCACAATACATTTTTCAATCTCAATTTATCATCCAAATCCATAATGGCATAAATATCATCATGCATCCTCTTAAAATAATGTAAGAGTATCTTAGAAACTTTTTTACCTAAGCTAAGTTGTCTTGCATTGTCAATGAAATTTCAAGAATTGTTTTTTGTAAACTCGAGGTTCTCAAAGCCTCCAACTTCAACAACCAAAGAATTAAATCTCTTATTCATTCTTATCTCAGTTCAGTCATTCAATTCTAGCTTCTATTTAAAAATTAAATCTATATTTTGATAGCATCTAAAATATAGGTTGCGTAAGCTCAATCCACCATTGTGGGTAAGTTCTATAATAGTCAAACACCACTCACCATTAACCAACCAAGCATTAATTTTATCCCTACATTCTTTTTTTTTTTTTTGTGACTTTAACACATTGCTGCCAATACTTGTATGCTTTCTATCCCTTGAACAACCAAATGTGATGTATTTAATTGTCCCATACTTTTGTTTAGTTCTTTGTGTGTTCACTCCAAATTTTTTTTTGCTTTGCATATTGTTTGTAATACGCAGTTATAGCATCTTCATCCTTATAACTTATTTTAGACTTTGGTTCGTCAACAAGCACAATTCTAAAATTTCTTGCAATACCATCCTCATCAACACCCATCTCAGCATCCATTTCAAAATCTTCTTATATTATTTCATATTAAACATATATATATTTAAACAACCCAACATTCAATTTTTTAAATCTTGAGTATTAAAAGAGGAAAAGATTGACAAACAATTTTGACAATCAATAACTTGCTCAATATGATGCTCACTTGAGTACAAACTTGTACCCTATTTACTTGTATTGAACTCCTCAGTCACATTCTCATTGATTGGTTTTGAAGTATCACAAACTTCTTCTAAATTGTTCCAACTTTTCTTGACGTACATGTGTTAGATGAACCAAATGGTTGGATAATTGTGGGCTACAAAGTGTTAGAAGCTGATAAGTTATTAAGTTAACTTTATTAATTTATTAATAAAGTTAACATTTTATTAATAATGTTAAGTATAATAAATTAATAAAACCATGTTATATTAACCTAACAACCCCATATATAGGGCTAAGAAGTTGAACGAGTATTATTAATGCTTGAAGGTGAATCATTAAGATTTGGAGGAGTAGCACATGAGTTTAGAGGGGGAGCATAGTTTGATTGAGTGCATAATGAGCATATGGACTTGGAGCATACAAGTTTGGAGTAGGTGTATATGAACTTGGATGAGGATAGGAATTTGAATGGGCATTGGGAGTTGGAGGAGAATATAGAAGTTGTGTCTCAACAAATGGAGTTAAGAATGTTAACATAGCACATAATAAGGCTAAATAGAAAGCAAAAACATTAGTTTCAATTTGTACCAACAATAGCAAGAACAAGGTTGACCAAAAATATCTTTACACTAAGACATCACATTCAGAGAGCTTGACCAATTTGTCAAAGATATATTTGATGGGTCATTATAACATCTATTATCTATCCATTTACCCATGAAGATATTTGACTAAAACACAACATACGCGATATTACAATGATATTTTGAAAAATGGAAATTAAGTCGAAGGTCGTTGATAAGAATTTCATTCCAAAAAACTACTAAGGATAAGAATATCAATATTTTTCAATATAGAAGTGGAAATTGTCTTATTTCTTTTGAAAGCATATGATCAATTAGAGGGGGAAAAAAACAAGATTTTTGAAAATCTAACTATGCGAGAGCAAAACATTTTTTGAAAATATGATCATCTAAAAAAACATGACCTTTTAAAAATGTAACTCTTAAGAAAAGACAAATAATTCAATATATGACTATTAGAAAACATAGGCATTTAAGAAATATGATGATTGACTATATATTTGTATTTGAAACATTTATTTTCTATTGAGAAATGTTTTAACTACAAAGAGATCCTATTAAAATAAGTCCATAGTCTGACGTGATTTTATGTGGTACGTTAGATTGTAAAACTATTTTTATTGTAACGTAAATCTAACGTATAATATGAAACTATTTCAGCATTAACACTTGTTTTCATAGCTTGTTTTGCAAGACAATGTGCAACCTGATTACTTTCATGTTTTACATGACTCACTTTTCAAGCTAATATAGATTATAACATTGTCTTTATATCTTCCACAAACTACCCCCAATGACTCGATCCTCCTGATATATACTTAATGGAATCTACGATTTGTTTTGCTTCACTTTTAAATTCCATTTCATGGAAACACAATTCAGAGTAAATCATACCGTTGTGAATACCCTCAAGCTTATGCTATTATAGGTAAAGGACGATAAAATCTCGGTTACATGCTTAATGCAAGAACTTGACCACTAGGATTTTGTACAACAATCCCAATACCTATCATCTGTTTTGACATATCTAAAGTTATATCCCAATTAGTTTTGATTGAAAAAACATTTGGAGATTGCTAAGTAGAGAGAATAACTTGGCTATAGTTGTAATTGCTCTTCTCAACACCTTTAGAATTCTGAAATTCCTTCAATGACATCATAGCAGTTGTGAATAATTGTCACAACCCCGCCCCGAGAAGGTCGGGACCGCGACATACATACCTGTCCTTTACTCCCCCCCCCCCTTTTTTTCTTTTTCCAGTGATATGCGATAGACATGGACATGACACACGTGTAGGGGTTTCAAATCGTGTTAACGGGTCGTGTTCGTGTCGTGTCAAAATATGTACATTACACTTAATGAGTTAACACGAACACGACCCGTTAAGGATTTTGTGTCAAAACTCCAAACCCGAACACACCACAGTAGGATAACAGGTTGACACGACCTGACCCGTTATGACCCGTTAATGAATAAGAAATAAATTGACACGACACGACCCATTCCGTTTCAACCCGTTTACGTTAATGGGTTGAACATACACGATACGACACGACCCGTTTGACTTAATTGATTTTATATAAATATATAAATATAAATAATATCTATAAAAAATAAAAAGCTAAGTACAAGTCTAAAATTACAATCCAAACAAATATGATCCACACAATTTGTAATAATATTCATTATTAAAATTACATCCCAAATATAATAAACAAAATATACAATATAAATATATTAATATTATAATTCCAAATATAATAAAAAATTAAAAACACAGATTTTAACAAATTTAGAACTTGAAGAATGAAGTTGAGCATTCTCCTTGGCCTTTAGGTCTAAGGGTATAAAGGTAAATTTAATTTTCTTAACGGGTTATAACAGGTTGACTCGTTAGTGACCCGTTAAGCAATCGTGTCCTAACGGGTCAACCCGTTTTGACCCGAACCCGTTAAGACTAAACCCTAACCTGCTTTTATCGTGTCGTGTTCGTATTGGATTAACGAGTCGTGTCACATATTGCCACCCCTAGACACGTGTACTCTAAATTTCTAATTTAATAAAAAGGAACCCTGATAGGCATTCTATTCGAACATTCATCTATAAAAGACTCTCAAAGTTCATCCCAACATAGAACGTCTATACATAAAGATAACCCATAATCCATAAACATAAATGTTTTGGTTAGGGAAGATCCTAAGCGTCTGCCTCTCTCTCTGCAGTAATGCCTTGCTTTCCAGCCTTTTCATCATTACCTGGATGTTTAAAACATTTAAAACAAAAGTAAGTCGAATACTTAGTAAGCAGTACACCATGCAGTGAACATACTAGACATCTTAAAACATTTATTTTGCGTCATTTAAAGCATCAGTTCATAGGGACATTTTAAAACACTTTTTTTGCGTCCTTTAAAGCATCAGTTCATAGGACATTTTAAAACACTTCTTCGCATCATTTAAAAGCATAAGTTCATAGGGGCATTTTAAAACTCATTTAAAGCATCACTTGAAGCATAAGGCATAAGACATTCATTTCTTTTCCTTTGCAATCAAAACAATTTCATCATCTTTCTTACTTCGATGCACATGCATTTTTATGAACAAGATACATTTTCATGCTATATTACATATAGGAATAATCAATAAGTTTATTAAGAGGGCATGTATGGAAATCTAAAGACTTAGAACCTACGTGCATGCATTACCTTATATGCATACACACAATTATAATGGATAGGGGGCTTAACAGAGACTATCAAGTAAGGGCTTGTACATACTATATACATTTACTCTTTCTTTAGAAGAACATTTGAAAGGAGAGAGAGAGAGACACTCTTTTATAAAGATAACTTGGTGTAAGAAGCATGGTCATAGCTACTTACTTCTATGCTTCTCAATACTTCCATCATCAATATATGTCATATTTCAATAAATAGTCTAAGTGTGTTAATACTCATGCAATATTCTTTAGCCCTCCTTTTAAAAGAGAAAGCCATGAGATTATAATCTAACGTCCCTTCTATACTTAGCATTAACTCGATGACTACTCATCACATGAACTTACAAGATAAATAACTTAAATATTAAGATATGCTAACTGTCAATGGAAATGCTATTTTAAAAGCTTACATGAAAAGTAGTTAAGAATTCATAGGCTTCAAGCAATACCTCTTTGGTTCAAGCTCACTTTGGGTTGTGGACATTAAGAGATAAAATCTGAAAATTTTCAACAATGGACTTTAAAATAGATTTAAGCATCTCAAGTAGGCTAAACAAGTTTAGGAAACATGTCCTTTAAATCAACTCTTGGTCCCTTATTATAAAAAGGTTAGCTTATCAACATTTTGGACTTTTGGGTTAGGTAGAATTTAACCAAACAAGGGACAACATAAATGGGCTATTTTTACATCAAGACATGGCGTGACATGGGCTTAGGGGTAATTGGACAGCTTTGCATATCATAATATATCATGTATAAGCAATCTCTTGTATCTAAATTAACTAAGCTATAACCTATTCACAGAAGCAATATTTTAATTAGTTTAGATAAAACATCCCATTAAAATTAAAGTAGCATAAAGTATAGCAAAATTACCCATTAAGAAACCTTAAAAATTTTAAACACTTAAGCTTATGCTTAACTCACTTAATACCTTTTAAAAGGAAGATGTAAAATTATGAAACCAAGCAAAACCTTTTAACCAAACCTCTAGCATTCTAAAAATAGATTACCAACCAAATCTCAACACAAGGCACATGATACCAACATATATAATTTAAAATTACTTTAATCATCACCTATGATTAAAAAAAGTTTAATAACAATATAGTATTTTCGAAATATAGGACAATACGTATCAAAACAACTATAATATCATTCGGTTTGGACCAAAAACAGGATATACATATTTATTTGTAATATAGGAAATTAACTACATCAAAACACAAGCTAAAACAACTTAGTGAGCTTCCAAAATCACATTAAAAATAAATAAGTCAAATTAAGATTTTTACCTTAAGTTCTTATCCCATTTCAAGAGACAAGATAGATGACCAAATAGTAGTATAGCCGTGTGGATGAAGAGCCAAAATAATAGAATTGTTTTAACCCCAAAACCGAAACATAAAAAATCATCAAAAGAAAACCCACTTGATCAATCATGGCTAAATTCGAAATACACAAAGGAGAATGATTAAGGGTACTCTTACCTTACTATTTTCCTCTTGAGAAGAAGGAAAATGGATACTTGGCTTGAAGGAGATGAGAGGAGTTTGTTTTCTTGAAGAACAAAAGGGAGGAGAAGAAGGCTTTAGCTTAGAGGAGAAGGTGAAACTTTTTCTTTCTTTTCCTAAGCATAGTCGACGGCTAAGGGGACTAAAGTGGGTAAATTTTAACTTTCCCCCTTTATGTGTTGCTTTAACCAATGGGTGCAAAAGAGAAAGAAGGTATTTGTTCATTCTCTTGTAAGCCAACATGTAAACGATAGAAAAGGAAATTCTATGGCTTACTTAGGAAGCTTACGTCCAAGGAAGGAAAATGAGTTAGTTTATTTGGTCAAAATTTATCACATAAGCTTGGGAGTTGGATGGTGGAGATCTATCCACCTCAAGGGTAATTTTCACCTACCAATCTAATGGTAAAGAATAAATGGGTCATTTCTTAAATAAATAAAATTAAAGGACTTAAGAGAAAATATTTCAAAATCTTACAATAATACCCTCGATTTATTTTAATAAATCATATTTTTTAAAAATAAAGCATGCTCATCTTAAAATAAAATAATTAAAAGTAATAAAAATCTTTATCTCAAAATATTTATCTCAAAGAATTAATAATATAACGTAAGGACCTACGTAGTAAGAATCGGGTATTACAATAATGCAGTAGGGTGTTGTAACTTATCTTCATAAACTAGATTCTTTTTGCGGAACCAAATAAATCTTGCAATACAGGACATGAGTTCCATATCCAACTTACTGAGTTTCTTTGACAACATTGAAAAAACTTAAGCAAAACTAACTGCATCGGTTGAAAACTTCTGCAAACCTCTAGGACCAATACTCAAAACATCTAAAGAAGATGGACATTCCCATAAAATATGTATAGTTATTTCCTGAACTAAGTTGCAGATTGGACAGATGGAAGTTTGAAATATGTGTCTTCTAAATAAATTGCTTCGAGTAGCCAGTATATCCTAAAAAGCATTTCCATATGAAGTGTTTGAAACATTCAAATTTCAAATAGTTCACCAATATGGACTACCTCCATTAGAAGAAGAAGAACCCCATTTATCTCGATGTTGAATATCCACTAAAAGATGTAATGCACTGCAAACAAGAAAATAACCTTTCTTAGTTCCCCTCCATCGCATCTTATCATCCCCATCTTAGCATTCGAATAATCTCCTTTGCATCTTCCTCTAGAAATAAATCCTTAATGAAACTAGTATTCCACCAACTCATTATTGGATTGAGCAAGGCTACAACTTTTGCATCCCTTGAGAAAGCTAAATGTTGGGATGAACAATATAGAAAAGAGGTTTAAAAATCTACCGATCACTCTATATCCTTATTTTTTGTCCATCTCTAACCCTTCATATAAGACCTTCTTTGAAAGGATCTCTAGTACTCCACATACTTCTCCACGCAAAAGATGGTTTACTGCCTTGATTAGACTCTAACACATGACCATCCGAAAATACTCGACTTTTAAGTAGAAGAGTAGATAAAGAATCAGGCTACTGGAGAAGTCTCCACCATTGGTCTGCAAGTACAGTTTTGTTAAAAACTTAGATGTCATGAAAACTCAAGCCTTCTAATTTAACTTACCACAAATTCTTCAAACTTATCCAATGCATTCTACCTGTGTTTTTTTTCTGACCCCAGAAAAAGTCCTGCATAAGACGATTAATCTGCCTACAGAACGTTTTGAAAGTTGGAAATTACTAATACAATATGTAGGAGTTGCCTGGATCACATCTTCAACATAATTTCTTTGCAGGTTTGAGACAAATATTTTAACTTCCAATTGTTAAGTTTGCTTTGAATCCTATAACGAATATGGCTGAAGGTTTTAATTTTCGATTTTCCAACCAAAACAAAAAGGCCTAAATATCTATCATAGCTCCATATAGCACTAACCCCAATCAAAGAGGAAATATTATCCTTTATTTCCTTTTTTGTATTCCTGCTAAACAATAATGATGTTTTGTCTTAGATAACTTTTTGATCAGACACTTGTTCATATACTGCCAAGATAGTTAATAAATTGCTCCATTCAAGAGAGTTTTCTTTGCAAAATAGAAGATAATCATAAGTAAAAAATAGATGAGACTCAGATAGAACTCTCAGTTATTGGAACTCCTTTAATGACACATTTCATTCCAGCATGCTTTAAAAAAATAGTTGAGCACCTTTGCACAAATAATGAAAATGTAAGGAAATAAAGGATCTCCTTGCCTAAGTCTTCTTGTAGGAGAAAAACTCTGCTGAGGCTTTCCATTAAGTGGAACTGAGGATGAAACGGATGTAACACAACCCATAAGGAGGTTAATTTAGTGCGTATGGAATCTCATTTTCACAATTCTAGCTTTTAGAAAATCTCATTCAACTCTGTCGTATACTTTACTCATATCTAACTTCACTGTCATATGACCAACCCCTTTACCTAAACGTGTATGCATTGTATGAAGAGTCTCATAAGTTGCTAGAATGTTGTATGTAATAAGTCGACTCAGGAAATAAATAAAAAAACACTTTGTTTAGACAATATAATCATAGGTAAAATATTTTTGAGGTGATTTGTCAAGACTTTAGCAATAATTTTATAAAACACATTATACAAGCTGATGGGTCTAAAATTTGTCAACTTTTGAAAACTTTTCATATTAGGCATAAGAGCTATATAAGTTTCATTTATTGAAGTTAGAGACATACCAGAGTTTAAGTATTACAAAACAATACCTACAATATCTCCCCCAATAGCAGCCCATTGAGATTGATAAAAACTTACAGAAAAACCATCAAGTTTCTGGGATTTCAAAAGGGTCATTTGGAAAAATATAATCCTAACTTCATCTTCTTGAAACTCCTTTGTCAGCTTCTTATTCATTTATTCAATTACACAATGTCCCACCACAACAAAACTAGCCTCTATACAATCTGAACCATATGTTGTAAAAAGTCTCTAAAAATAATTTATAAAAGAAACATTAATATCTTTAGCATTATATAAAACCCTTTTATCTTTAATTTCTACACTAGTAATCAAACTCCTATTCCTTCGTTGATTTGCATAAATATGATAAAAACATGTGTTTCTAAGCTGATTTTGTTTTGTCCTCAATTGCCATACCAAATTCTCCTTGTCCATCATATCAGTAATCTCTTTTTGGAGAAAGCGTGTTTAAGACATAGAAACATTATCCATCTTGCACCACAGTCGTCCCAACACCTTTATTTTTGCCTTGAGAGTTGCACTCAAACCCTTCCCCTAAAGTATCGTTTGGATAATTAGTTGAGATGAAATGAGGTGAAATGAAAGATGAAAGTTGAATATTATTTTTTAATATTATTATTGTTTTGAGATTTGAAAAAGTTAGGTTGTTTATTATATTTTATGTGTGAATTTGAAAAAATTGTAATGATGAGATAAGATGAAACACTTTCACTATCTAAACGGGGTCTAAATCTTATTCTACTCAGTAGTTGTTGTTTACTGCTACCAAGCTTGTCTGAAACCTGTGATATAGTTTCTCTTCGACCAAATGTCCTTAATAATAGCATGACATTCATCTTCCAAATTCCACCTAGCCTCACATTGGTAAAGGGTTTTCTATGTAATATAGATTTGTCCTTGAACAAAAACATAACAAAAGGATTATGTTTTGAACATATTGTAAGAAGGACCAAGACTTTATGGACAACAAACCTAGAAAACCATTCTTGATTGGCGACAACTTGATTAAGTCTTTCTCGGGTGAAAGCTGGACTAGAATGATAATTGTACCATGTGTACCTAGAGCCCGATAATCCAATTTCACTCAAATGACAGTCTACCAACACATCCTAAAAGCTTCCATTTTCAACTACTTAAAAACAAGTTGATGGTTAATTGTCTTATAAAATAAAGTAGTTTCATTTGTAGAAAAATCTTCCTCAACTTTTTTCTAAATATACAAAACTCGTTATCTCAATATATTTCATATTGTTATTAAAATATGTTATTTTAATTCAAATAAGATTTTTAATTTGAAAAAGAGCATTGAAAAAAGAACATCAAATTCATTATATATATATATATATATACACATATTAGGAAGATAATAACGTGCAAAGCACGTTTGCCTAGTTGAGTGAATTTAAATTACATGATTTTGTAAAAAACCAAAATTGATTATTGAAAAATTTAATGGTTAAAAAATAAATTTTAGCAAATATGTTTGGATAATGATAGGTTAGTGAAGTATAATAATTACACGTTTTGATAGATTAGAAAACAAAATGATAAGTTCAAAATATATAATAGTTTAATACAAGTTTAGCAAGTTTAACAAAAAGATTAGTCCAAAATGGTACGTGGTTGGTTTGTTGTGCAATTGATCATTCTACATCATTTTGTACGTGATCAATTGAGAGGACGTTGAAATTTTTTTTTTTGTTGTTGCTTTAGTCAATCAGGGTCTGCACCAAGTTGAATCATCCATTCTTTTTGTGAAACTTGTGTTACAATATTTTTGAAATATGGTAAATGTTCATGCATAATAAAAATTTCATAGTTCGGTATGATTAATAGGAAAGTAAAGAATTTATATGAAAAAAAAATTCAAAATAGTCTAAATTAAAAGAAATGTTGTAATAGTCTAAATTAGAAATAAGATTTTTTATTTAAATAATTATTATTTCCAAAGAAAAGAAGATGCAAACATTAAAATTTGATTTTAGATAATGATTTTTAAAATAAAGATTTTAGAATAGCAATACCTCGCCAGTGTGAGTCATGAAATCAATTACTGAACACCCTAATGCTTCTTCTGTAATTTGACCAAACAAAGCTGCATCTAGTTGTCATGTACCATCATCAACTTCAACATATGCTCGACAACTATAAGTGATGAAAATATGATTTTGTGTTAGAAGTAATAGAAATTATATATATATATATATATTTTTTGTAAACGACTAAGATTGAAAAATTGAAGAATGCATACCGTGATTGTGAAATGTTTGTATGTTTGCAATGATAACAAAAAAATGTTTTATTGTGTTTATTGCCCGTTCATTTGTTACAGCCAATGCATGACAAGTAAAAAATGATTTAGTGCAAGTCAACCACAATTATCTTGCCTTCTACCCAAAATTTTGCTTTCTACATTCAGTTAGAGACAAATATTTAGATAAAGTATTTAAATGCATGTTAACATTAGAAAGTACTGTGATTTATTACTAAGAATATGATTTTACCGTCATGGGTTGTAAACTTTTCATAAATTCAGCAACATCGGAAATCTTGATTATCTCTTGGAGACCAACTGTTGATACAGATGTGAATGAGTATTGTAGACATTTTGCAATTATACTATCGAGTAGTGCATCATTCAGTACCACTCTTAAAAAAAAATACAAAGGAAGAAAAAGATTATGAGAATTTAGGCCTCGTTTGTTTTTAAAGATGAGATATTTTTAGATATGTGTGAATAGTATTGAGATATGTTGAGTATAGAAGAGATAAGATAAAATATGTGTTTATTTATAGAGATGAGATGAGATTAGTTTGACTTTTCTGTAAAGTATTTATGGTTGTGGGACCCACAACCGTTTTACCTTTTTTTCTTTTTTTGCTTTTTCCTGGGCTGTGTAACTATGTTGCATTTTGTTTGTTTGTTTTTTTCCCCTAACAGTTTGGCGTTTTGTGCCTTTTTTTTTCCTTACAATTTGGCATTTTTTTTTCAGGATTTTCCTACTACTGGGACCCACTAACCTTGAGTATGTGTTGCGTTTTTTTTTTCTCCTAATATTCCGCATTTTCCTACCAGACCCACTAGGACCCACTCATAAAAGTCTGCCAAAAACTAAACACGAGAAAGAAATGATAGGCTGGCAGCTTTTTTTGTGTATAGTACAATTGATGAATAGTGATAAAATAATGAGAGATGAAATGAAATGAGATAAGATGAGATAAAAAATGAGTGTTTGTTTTCAGAGAGTATCTAATCGTACAAAACTTAGAAAAGTTTTCAAAGTTTTGTGTTTATCACTTAAAGCAAACGAGGCCTTAATTATTGAAAGAGATTAAAACAATTGTGATTAGTGAACATTAATATGGTTGTATTTGTTTAGATATATTAACAAAACATAGAAGTTACAACTTAAGTATAAAATTTAAATAGATTCATAAATAATCATGTAAATATAGATTAGCATTTTTGCAACGATGCTGCACTAAGAATAAGAGGATTGATCGTGAATCTACTTGTTGAAAGTGATGAAAGAGACAATCCTATATTGAAAACATTTAGGGTTAATTATACATAAAATTATTTTATACATAAGTTGCAAGAAAGTATGAATAATCTATATACCAGAATGAAATTATTTGATATTCATTAAGAATATATAAATTAATAAAAAAAAATTATTCAATGATTTATGATTTATTATTAATTGATAGCATATATTATTTTATATTTTATATGATCAATGATAATAAATTAGATAAAAATTATATTTTTGCAGTGAATGTTATGCACATGAGCAACACATGCAGGGGGATTGAAAAGTTTTGGAAGTTCGAGGGTTCACTTTGATACAATTATTAGTTTTGGAGACACATTATGAATTGAGTGAAAGTTCGAGGGGGCAAAATGTAAAGAACCCAAACATTTATGATGAACAATGCCAATATATATGATGTAAAAGAAAATATAGCATTGTCATTTACTAAAAATTAAAAATATTATTATAGGAACCAACTCTTAGCCATGTTCTAAGTATAAATGGCTTAGCTTTAATTATTTCAGAAATTGTTGCACATTCAGCATGTACAAATCGAACCACATAATTAAACATATTGGATTTAAGCTACAAAACTTAAGTAGAAATGATTACTAGAATATTTGCTGAATTAATAGTGAAAGTTAATTATAGAAAATAAATAAGTTAAAACATATTTTTACATTTCATCAATAATATATATTTCTTGAATAGTTATTTGTCAAAAGGCTAATTTATCTCTCTAGATGGCTTAACAAGGATTACAACCGCTAATAAATCTAATAAATGAGATTTAAAAAATTAATCTGTTGATAAATAATTTTTTTAAAATTATTAAAAGTAAATTACCTATTTCTGCAATTGAGTCTTTATAACCATCCAGTTCGTTGAAAGACACGATATTGTATTTTGGTGGTTCTAATCCTTCTTCATCATCTGGTATATTCTCAATGACTGTCCTAGAGTTTAATATCCATTGATAATGATGCATTTAAATTTTATACTTAGGATCCAGTGACTTCATATATGCATTACTGATGTAGTATGATTGATAAATGTGTAAAGTGTTATCTCGTAAATCAATATATTTATCAAATATGGTGGCATGCACTCGATTTCCCTGTAGAATATCAAAATAACTTGATTATTATAAGAATTTTGTTTTGTTTTAGAGTTATATTTTGACCATAAAAAAATATTTTTAAAAAGACGTTGATATGAACAAAAGGATATTTTTAAATGCTAATATATGACTATTTTAAGATAAATACTAACAAATGAATATTATACCTCTGCATCAATCAAAGTTAAAGATTGGTATTTCATTGGTGAGTGTTGCTCGGTTCATTTGGGTGATTTGTCTGCCACAATCATTTTAATTTTTTAATTCTTTGTACTTGGAGTAACATCTTTGATTGATATATAGATGATCTGCATCTAGGAAGCTATCAGTGTAAAAATATATTAAATGTATTAATATATAAACTTTTATTTGGATTGAATAATTGCAATAAATCAAAGAACAGAATAATAATTACATAAAAAAAAATCAAATTAGATATGAAATTGTTTTCTAATATTTGGATTTAAGTTATATAATTAACTTTAGTTACCTATATAACTTTAACTTGAAGATGCTAATCTTAATAACTCTGTATACATATGTAACAACCCGATCCTAAGTTTAGGCTATAAAATAAGTTTTATTGTAATTTTTTCATATAGCTATAAATATATTATTATTATTAATGTTATATTTATTTTTATTGTTATTATTATTATTATCAGATTTTACATTATTCATTTTAAGATTTTTATCATTTTAGTATTGGTATTTTTTTTTATGACTCGATTATTTTTTTTAGAATAACCACTAGAGTTTTATTTTGAAGTAAAACCTTATTTCTCCATATCTCCACCCATAAACCTTATTTCTTATCTCTTGATGAGATAACCCTAATCTCATTTACATTATTATTTTTTAATCTCCTAATTGATCAGGGAAGCCAACTCTAAAATCCTATCATCACTCTTTCTCTTTACTCTATAAAATCCTACGAAACCCTTTGTATAAAAGCAAGAACCTTGCGAGCCGCAAGCATCAGGAAACTCCTCCACGTCTCCTCCCCAGCCCAAATAACACTACGGTAACAAGACCCACGACCCACGACCCCTTCCTCTCTCACGGCAAGCAGCATCCATGCACGATTAGTGCATGCAGTAAACCGCCAGCCACTCCCCTCAGCCTCCTGTCGTGCGACAGTATTAGAAGTCTCAAAGACAACTCCACATTTGCGCCACCATCACATAAGGGTAGATTACTGCCCAGCCCCACGAAGGAACTGCAACCACCTTGTGGAAACAGTCAGCCGCAACACGAACGTATCGGAAACCACTGCCCGAGAACCCAGCTCAACCACGCTGCGGCATGTTGCACCGTTGACGAACTCCTCGACGCAGTCAGCGGCCCGTTCCAGGTTGTTCCACCACCACCCTATGCCGGGGACAGCTTAGGCGTCATAGAGATTGCCGGCCGATTACCTCCCGTCGGACCCACTCATTCCTGATAGCCCACGATCGTCGCCCCTGCTCTCTCTCTCGACTGTGTTTCAGCATGACAGAGCACCCTCTCTCCGACTCACGTTCTCTCTCTCTCGGCGTCTCACCACCCTGCCCAAACAAAGTAGTCGCGCTGTGACCCCTGCCAGCAACCCAGAACCACCACACGTCAGCCTCTCTCTCTCTTGGTGAGCCTTGATTCGCACGCCTCTCTTCCGAGCCCTCTGTTTTTTTTTCTACAGAATATATATTAGTGCCTTAGGTTTTGTTATAGTTTGCTTCATAAAAATGTTATGAGTTTTACACATATACCCTTTAGGCTTTAACACCTTGCCTTGTAGCTTTCCTATGCATTTCACTGAAAATTATTTTTAGTGATATTACATTGTTGCCCTTCGAATAAAAGCTATGGTAGAATACTCGGACTTGCGCTGGACTTGATTTTATCATACTTATGTTTTGAGTTAAGTTACTGTTATTGACTTGTAATATTTGGCTTAATATTTTAAAGTTGAGTTAATTTTATTAAATAAATATATTAGTCATGGGCTCATTTTTATACGAAAGTGTTTAAAGAATTTGAAATATATTTTAAAGTATACTATTGAGCCTAATATTTTAGTTAATATTTCCTTTGTCTATTTAGTAGGATTTTAATAAAATTATTATGTTATACTTTAAATAGAAAAATATAAGGAATATGATAAGTATATTTAAACAATATTAATATTTATTAGGTTTCTTATAAGATTTAATAATTTTGTTAAGAAATGAAACCTATTTTAAGAATTGAGGTTTTATTACTTATTTTAATAGAATTGATTATATCTCAAAATATTATACTAAGTTATATTTTGAAAGTAAGAATATGATATTAGTATTGTAAATAATTTAAGGTATCAGTATTCATTGATTTTTGTGATAAACAGAATATTTATTTGATTATGTTCTACGATGTGAATTTAATTAAATAGGATATTAGTACATTTTGTTCCCAAACAGATTTAGTGATAGTTAATATTTCGTATAGGTGGCGAGCTACGATGTGATATTCAAGAAGAAGTGCAGCTAGGTAAGTAATTTGATCATAAATTAGAATCATCACAGTTCAGCTTATATACAAGTATTATTCAAGCCAGTTCATTGATAGCCATTATTTATGTACCACTCATGTCATATGCAAACATGTCATCCAACATAGCATACGATCATGTCATTCCACATCATGTTCAAATTCAAAAATTATAATTATGTATGTAATATATCATGCATCTCATGTGTATAAGACACATAAACCATCTTAAATTCAAGTGCAAGCTAAGATCTGATCAGTTCATAATATGGCCATTCAGATGCACGGTACCAATGCAGTTCAGTTCAAGGTGGATGTGCAAGCCACGAACTCAGTCGTGGTCCACCATAGTATGCCATAATACTATCAGCGGCTCCCCTTGTTGCAGCGGGACGTGGGGTCGGTGCACAACCTCACACACATGGTTAAGTGTGTTGGCCAGTCAGATAAATCAGTTAAATTAGTTAAATCAGTCAGATTAGTCAGTTAATTAAGTTAAACCAGTCATACATAGTATAAGCATCAGTATAAACAGTCATGAATTCTAAACTCTCAGCATGAAAATTTTTATGAAAACCTTACGCTTACTATGTTCACGTTGTGATGGATTTCTTACTGAGTCTACGACTCATTTTAGTTTATTTTCATGTTTTTAACCACCTAGATGAGGATGATGAATACGTGCAGGCAGGCCAGGAGTAGAAGGAGCAGTTATTTTTAGGTCAGACTTTCTAAAATAAAACATGTTTTTATGACATGAATTTATCCAGTTTATTCATTTAATGTTTTTGGGAGACATTTTATTCGACATTTTCTACAAAATAAATTTCTAATTTCATTTATGAAATTTGGGATCTATTGCCGGATTTATTTTTATGAAAAATACGTGACACTCCTAGCCTACGGGAATGAGGTGTTACAACACAATATTTTTTGTGTAATTTCTTTCATATCTATCAGTTGATATTGGGCGGATTAAAATATTTATTGATGAAGCAGTCTTAGCTATTGATAAAGCCATGTATAATTGCTCGTGTGAAAAAACAGGTTGAGGTAAATATATACCAACAAAATCTAATGTATGTCTTTGTGACTTGTTTATACTCATTGCGAAGATTAATCTAATAGGGAACTGAGTTCATTTGAATGAGAAGCTACTGCTTCCATCAGTATTTGGTAAAAATGGGATTCTCAATATAAAAATCATTTTTTCACTGTCGTGTCCAACTGTAATTTTTGACGATCAAAGTTGCAACAAGTTAGACTCGTACCATTGCATAGTCCTTCTGAAAGATTAATGTTTCTAAACAACATGATTGGACAATTTTTCTTGAGCAACAATTCATGAAGAGAAAATCCATTTGGTGCCAAAGCATTTAAGAAATCTTCCATAATAACTTGTTCAAATGCATCTATTATTTCATCAAAACTATAATATCGTATAAGCTCACCAAGGAATCTCTGAATTAGAAATGCATTTATTTCATCAACATAATTGTTCTTTGGTATTAATATAACTCAATTTATCATATCTGAAATATTCTTTGAATAATCATGAATATTATGAAAAACTATATCTATCAAATGATCTAAAGAAGCAGCATTATTTTCATAACCAACAAGCATCGCATCAGGCATTTTTGTAGTTTCATCAATTGTGATTGGTGACATTCCATTGCCCAATTCTAAGACATATTTTGAAAAATTTGGATTTAATCTCACTCATATATTTTCAATTAAGCAAATCTTGATTAATGTAGGCCATGAGTAGGAAGAAACTAAACTGGCATCCATTTGTTTTTATCTTGTTCCTTGACGAACCACAAGTAGAATTTGACGAAAATCTCCACCGAAGACAACAACTTTGCCACCAAATAATAATTCTGAATCATTGATATCTTGAAGCATTTTATCAAAAGCTTCTATAGATTGTTTTCTTGACATTGAAGCTTCATCCCATATGATTAATTTTGTAACACGTAATAAGTTAGCAAGTGCACTTTGTTTGCTCACACTGCATGTGTTATTTTATCAAAATCTAACGGAATTTTAAATTGTGAATGTGTTATTCGACCTCTAGGTAGAATTGATGCAGCAACACCAGATGAAACAGTTACAAGTGCTATTAATTATTTTGATCTCACTACAACAAGAAGTGCTTTGTATAAAAATGTATTTCCTATGCCACCCAAACCATCAACAAAGAATGTAGTAGCTTCATTTGAGAATATTTTTTCTAAAATTGAATCATAAACATATTGTTGTTTAGTATTAAGTGCATCTAATGCGAGAACATCTTCTTCTAAAATTATGACAGTTAATTCATCATCAATTTCTCTAGATCTAAATTGGTCTTCATCAAAGTAAATATTACCATCTATAAGATGGAATGTGTTGATATCTTTTCTCATTGATTCAAGTATAGAAGAAATAGACCGCAAGACTTTTCTTCTAACATCTGTTGAGATATTTTCGATTGATTTAAAATTAGTGGACATATCTTATTCAAAACATTCCCAAAGTTCTCTTAAATTTGTAGGATTGCAATAAATCAAGATTGTTGCAAATAGTCGTCTCAAACTGATTGACATGTGATATATAGATGCTTCATGTAAACAATCTTCTAAGGAACCATCTCTTTCTAACAAACATGCATGGTAGCTGCTTCACAAAATGTTGGAGCTATAACACCGTTAACTATTTTGAGGTCATCAAATGACAAATGATCTCTTATATGATTTAACAAAATCTGTAAATAATACATTTCGTCTTTGAATGGACTTGCTGCAACAATTCGACCTATGATAGTTTTTTTTTTTCGTAGGGTCCACATTTTATATTGTTGGCCTCAAACATAGAATTCAGGGAATTCTTTATACAACAAACATCAAACAGCTTCATTTGCTTGATTTGTTGCAAAGAAATCTGTTAACATTGATTTTGTGGATAAATCAGAGTTGAGAACATTGTTTAAATTCTCATGTGCACGAAAGGCCACCAAATGTTGATTTTCAAGATACAAATATAAGTTATAAACTACGGGATACATTTCATTAATAATAAAGTCACATATTCTCCACATAGCTTCAATGAGAGTAATTCATCGAGCTGATTGGAGTTGTTCAATTTCATTGATTTGTTGATTGCGTTGTTCAGAAATCAAATTAAAAACAACATGATCGTGACCCTTGTAGATGTATTTTTAAAGATATTTAACTGCTTTAATTGTAGAACAAATCTCCACATTAATATGATAATAAAATGTTGCAATCAAATATGAATTATACGAAACAACCTAAAGGTTATCCAAATTGTGGCCTCTAACCTTGACCAAAATCTCATTATCAGAACGTCTATATTGTGGAAAGCAATAATTTTCAACAGTTGTATTCCACACAAACTTTTTGGGATAATGATTTCTGCAGCTACCATTTTCTTTTCATGCATATATTGGTCGGGTTCAACATTCTATATGGACCATGCATCATATGTTTAATAACAGCATTATATAGATGCAGATTCTTATTTCTGTTAGGTATTTTCGCTCATACAATCTCATCAAAAGATTTAGGAGTATAAAGTTTTCAATCTGTATTTAATATAATCAGAAAATGTGAATGTGGAAGCCCTCTTTTATGATGTTCAATTACATAGACATATGGTGAATTTTTGCCAAATATTTTTTGTTTGAACAACTGATCTTTTAACTCTTCTAATTTTGCTCGAAAAATTCTTACAACCAAATGAGGATGATTTTGTGTCTCTTCTTGTGGCCCCCAGTTCATTTGAAATTTCTTTCCAATTTGGGTTACATGTCATTGTTAAGAAAATGTATGTCTTTCCATAACGTTAGACTAAAGTCATTGCTTCCATATATTTTTTCTGTATATCTCTTGGACACCTAATAAAAGATGAATGCAAAATAATACGTTTGCGAATTTTAGAACTAGTAGTTTGTCCAAATGAAATACTGTCAACAATGCCTTGATATATCTCTGATTGAATTTGTTGTTGTTTATTACGAAAATAATCAAATCTCAATGTTTCAATCTTAACATACATATCAACCCCAAATTGTTGAATTAAATGACCAAACAATAACAAAATAGATCTGACATTGTCTCTAATTTGTAACTTGTAACAATAATATTCACAGCATGAAACAATCGGATCTTTTATTTATTTTTTGTTTAGCACTACAAGAAATGAATGATAAAATATCATGAAATTGTACATTTTACAGTTGAATACCTATTCAAATGCAAGAATGAGAAAATCATTCTAACCTTGCAGTTCTTTTCTAAGTAACTCATCTACTGACATTAATTGTTGAGGGTTAATTGATCGTGTTGTTTCATAATGTGGTAATGTGGTTCCCTTCTTGATCATTTTTATACATTGGTGATAATCAGTATCACTAAAAGGAAATAACAATGGATATTGAAGTGGATCATACCAGCCAAAATAATATTGAACTATATGACTTCCACCAATATGATTAAAAACAACAATGTCTCGTGCTATCTGTAGATTTGAATCATCATTCTCAACCCAAATTGCAGCCACTTATGAAAATGTTGGAGCATTAAATACACGTTGATCTAAACTAGGATCTGATCTAATATGGATCTGTTGATTTTTCAAATTGAGGAAGTCATCAAGAGATCGAAAGAAATCAGAATATGGATTGACATAAAAAATAAACATAAGTTAAGCAATAATTGATGAATTTAATCTTGTTGAATCAGAGATGATTTTCTAATGCATGCTCAGTGTCATAGAAATACAATTGTAAATAAGAAGGACGTCCATCTGAAAAGAAGTAAATCATTAATGTAATGATAGATCTGCCATTATGCTCGAAATGTGTACATTCCTTTATTTCTTTTGCACAAATCTATATTAAATTTGACTCTAAATGATGTAAAAGTAAATTTGTTATTATAAGTTCGAATATAAGTTTGACAAATTCAGTTGTGTTTGAAGTAAACAGTTGATAAAGTTGGCCAGGAACATCATTTATGGCCAAAGAAATTGTTCCATTAGTATAACAGAAGCCGTTAGTTTCATGAGAAAATCTTTTTGCTCCACAATATCTACAAGATGGAAATTGCGGCAAAGAATATGCCTCAAATGGTACAGTTTGTAATATTTGTCAGAAGCGAGCGGATCGTCGACGTCGCTTATCTACCACATAAAACAAACATGTAGCAAACAATTGAGACAAATTATTAAAATTGTTTGAATTATCTGATTACGCATATTACTAAAAGATTGATGAATAGTAACAACAAAATGAGGAAAGCTATGTAACTTTAATTTTTTTCCTTACCCTGACAATGCAGTGGTGTGCTTGTTTCAAAGTTTAATTGGAGCCGAACACAATGTTTTTAATTTCGTACCGTAGCGGCCGGTACGGTTGAAATTTTTCGTTTCGGCCGTCCGGCCGGTACAGGTACTAGATATATACCGTACCGGCTAAAATACCGGCCGTACAGGCCGTTTCGGCCTGTACCGGCCTATATTTCGGCCGGTACCGGCCGATATTTCGGCCTGTGTGTTTTTTTTTTTCATTTTTTCAAACTACAAGTTTATTTTTTGATCCCCAATTTAGATTAGACTATTTATAATTTATATGTATGTATGTATTTATATATAATTTATTCATATATAAACTATTATTTTAGAATATAATTGTTATATATATTTATATATATAATTTATTCATATATCGACTATTCCGAAACGGTACCGGTACCGAAATATTTCGTTTCAGTGTCTTGACCGGTACGCCATCCGGTACGGTATTCAAAACATTGGCCGAACAACAAAAATATCCTATCGAAAAAAATGTTTCCAATTCTCAATGAGAATAACATAACGCCTTATGAAATATCATAGAAAAGAAAACAAAAATAAGTAACCTGTTGAATTAGAAGTTTGTCACAATTGTTTGTTCTTTCTAAACATGTGTTCATCACAACTCATCAACCAAAAAACATAAACTACTTCAGTAATGTTTAGTTAAGTTCAATTAGTTTTACTTAATGAGAAGCATATCTCTGTTTTCAATAAAATCCTTCAGTTCTAATATAAAAATAAAAAACTAAAACCTGAAAAAAATGAACTAAAAATAACATAAAACCGAATACCATACAAACCGAATGAGAAGCATGTGTCTATTTTTAATAAAACCCTTGAGTTTTAATGGAAAAAAGAAAAAACTAAAATCCTAAAAATAGAATAACACTTATTAACCTATTATAACAAAATCTACAAATCCAATAATATATATAAGGGGAAAAAATAATCAACATTCAAAAAATGTAAATTTTTAACCCACTTGCTCAAATAAATACCAACATAAATATAGAAACTGGGAGAAAATAATACTGAAAGATATATACATAGTCCAAAGCAGGTTGAACTCCAAATCAAAAAATACTAACCAAAATATACAAGCTTGAAAAAAACAACTCAAAGACATACAAATCTCAAAACACCATCATTTCTCAAATAAAATACTTCAAATTTCCTGCAAGAAGCAAACCAACAAGTCAGAATAAATAAAGGGAAAAAAATTCACTAAAACACCAAAACATGGAGAAAAAATGGAAGTTAAATATTGTTTTTTAGAAAGATAAATAAACAAAAATGTTCTCTAAAGTCCATTTATTTTCATTTGTTTATTTTTTGACAAATACCTCATTAAAACCCTTAAACCTTATAAAAAGACAAGTATAAATGACAAATCCAACAATATATATAAAAAAAATACTCAACACTTTAAAATTATAAATTTCTAAGAAACAAAGATCCAAATTTTAAAAGACAGATATAGATGATAAACAAAAATTAAATAAAGCAAAAAAACTCATCAACCAAAAACCAGAAACTGATTTCGTCATGTTTGGATAAGTCCAATAGTTTTTACCTAATGAGAAGCATGTCTCTATCTTTCATAAAATCCTTCAGTTCTAAAAGAGAAGTAAAAAATAATACCTTGATAAGAAGCGTGTCTCTATTTTTAATAAAACCCTTGAGTTTTGATAAAATATATATATATATATATATATATATCTATAAGCCAAGAAAAATTAACCAAAAAAAATGTCAAACCCAATTCCATACAAATGGAACCAAATACATAAGACAAACATAGTAACTATTCTTAGAGTGAAAAACAAAAGAACATCTATTAACCTATTAATAACTAAATATACAAATTTGACAATATATGCTTAAAAAATTAAGGAAAAACAATATACAAACCAGGAAAAAAAAATGAAAGCCATATACAAATATCAAAGCAACTAAACTACAAGTAAAAAGATCTAGATTCCCTGCAAGCAACAAACTAATAAATCGATTCAATTAGAAGTTAAAATAAGAAGACATCAACGGGATGACATGAAAGAAGAAATAAAACTCATGTTTCGAAATTGATCGAGACAAGAGATCGAGACAAGAGTTAAAAAAAATTCAAAAAAGAAACATGTACCAAGAAAAGGAATAGAGAAAAACACACAGAGGGGGAAAATCACAAAACAAACATAGAACAAAGAAAAATGAGTAACGAAATAGGGGAAAAAACCACATAGAAAGACCAACACATAATATAAGAAAAAAAAGGGTGAATCTCAAAAGCTAAGAAGAAACTTGATTTTTGGAAGAGAAGATCTTGAGTGAGAAAGATGTTACACACATGAGAGAAGAAAAAAGAACACAAATGAAACTTCAAAATATGCATTACCATTTATATAAACCAAGGGTCAAAAATGTAATTACGCAAAAAAAACATAAATTAGCCAGCCACTCCATGATAACAAGGAGAAAAACAAACAAAAGCAGACTGAGCGACTGACACACGTAAACCCAACCCATTAGTCTGACACACTGTCCATTCCCTAAACACTCAACTCAACGGATAAGAATGAGAAAAAAAAAAAAACTCTGACCGACTGACAAACATAAACCAAAACACTCAACTCATCCCCTCAACATGACACACTAACATACAAACCCATCTGCCCAACCCTTTCCCCAAACTGAAACCATCTCTTTCCCGCCTTAAACAATAAAAAACCATATAGTTAATAATCATGTAGTTAAGAAACCAAATAAATTAAAAAATAAAAAATAGAACAAGCAGTGAAGTTCAACGAAAAAATGGAACTGCCCTTCATATAAATTCACAATAAAGTAAAAATATAATATCGACAGTCAAGAAACACAAAACGAATATATGTCAAACATTATGTTTAATGTCATCTTAAATATAAAATAAATAACGTGTGAGTTATAAAATGAGTTATATAATACATCATTTCTATTAAAGGCTATATATGTAGTGAATAAAAGATAATATTAGAACAATTATACTCCATACTCACTGCTAAATAAACAAAAAGCGTGCATTATATCACAATGACATACCAACCAACACAAAAGATATTTTCAATAAATGCATCAAAATTAATTTAATTCATAAACTTTTTTTTCCAAAAAAAAAAAACCACATGTTTAAAGTCTTCAGGAAATACAACTAAGCATAAATTTTTGTTATTAAAAACATAAATAATAAAACATTTGATTTCTAGAAAAAAAAATACCATTTGAAAAGTATAGATAAAGACCAAGAAAGATCACTAATTTCAAATCCTACAACCAGATTAGACCTAGAGCATTATTTGTGAGGTAAAAGGAAAAAATAAACAATGGGAATCGATAGAAATGCAAAACAGTCAGGAAAAGAAATGAAAATGCTAATGAGTCACAACAGACATAGAATACTATCGGGCTGTTTGCTTCCGATAAACAATGATAATGTCACAAAATACAAATCATTTCTGGATGCTCTTCACAAAGATCATCTACATTAAAGAAGTGAAAGAGAGAACGTTATAACCAAATCCTTAGGATGAAAATAGATAACTACCAAAAGAGGTAGAAGGTAACAGATCCAATCGAAAAACCCAAAAAAATATGCTCCATACCGATGAATAGAAATCACACGACAAGATCCAAATCCAATCAAAAAAAGGAGAAGGAAAACCCAACAAGCACAAAGAAGAAAATAAAAATAAATCCACAGGCCTTTGAATCCAGAAACAACGACAACAAAAAAATTTGAAATCATCCCTCAGATCCAAAGAGATCTAGGCATTGATCTTAACAGATTTCAAGAAGCAAAAAATGAAAAACATATTATGAGCTACTCATGAGAATCACATCCCAGCCATATAAAGAAGAGAAAAATGATCGGAAATCAACATACCCACAGCACATCAGAACCGACAACAAACAAAAGCAACCAACGCGGCTATAGATCTGAGTTATGAGCTGCAGTGAGTGGCATATCTGAGTGGAGAGCTACAATGGGTTCAAATCGACCGCATCTAAGGCGCGGTGGAGGAGATTGGGAGGTGATGGCCTTTGTTTGGTGATGACGTCCGTTCAGCGACGACCTTCGTTCGACAATAGCAGCTGCAGAGAAAGAGAGAGGGCTTGGTGTGGGCCATGACACTAATGAGAAAGAAGGAAGAAAAGAAAAGAAAATGAGAGAAGATAAAATTTGCTTATGGAGAGAAGAGGAAAGAAAAGATGCAGATAAAGAAAAAAAGACTAAAAAGAGAGGGTTCGGGGTGGGTTGTGACACAAATGAGAAAGGAGGAAGAAGAGAAAAGAAAAAGAGAGAAAAAAAACTTTACTTTCAGAGAGAATAGGAAAGAGATGATGCAGAGAAAGAAGATTGAAAGAGAAAAAAAACACTAAAACTACTAACCATGCATCAAAAGATAATTATACTCCTAAAATAAAAGCAAAACGCACAGAACTTATGCATTTACCAACACGACAAAACCGGTAAAACAATAAAAACATGAAAGAAAAAACAGATGAACAAAAGTTACTATTCATTACTGTTTCTAACTGATAGAGACTTTTAATCATAGAATAGATATATAATCAAGGTAGGACCCATATTTACAAAAAAAAACCTATAAAACTTTCTATCTCTCATCCGTTTTTCACTATTTATAAAAAAAATTTGCCATCATTTTACATTCAAATATCTCTTAAATCTCCTACAAATATTGTTGAGAATCTTCTAAGTTCCTTTCTATATTGTTAAATAAAAATAAAAAGAAAGAGAACATCTGCACACTATGTTAAGTTGTGTTTCATTCTTATCCTCATTTTTTTTATTGCACCTTGATAAACTTTTGACTTTTTAGTCGTCAATATTACTCAAAATAAGTCAACACTTGTGGACAAGTTCGGTAAATCTAAATGATGAGGAGCAAAATCTAAAGAATGTTTTTTTTGTTTAATTCAAATTTTAAAAAGCTTATAATTTTATTTTGAGCTATTCCGTTGACTGGATTTTGAGCTATTTTACAATTTTTATTTTAAACGTAGGGTAATTATGTAAAATTGAAATTATTTTTAATGGAGAAGTGCAATCTTTTTGATTGTTTATAAATGAATTATAGAATAATTATAAAAGAGTTGTAAGTTATATAATTTCCCTTCATTCAATAGTAATTAATTTAATAAACAAAAAATCTTATCACAATCCAAGTAAATGGGTAAACAATTTTATGGAAGCGGAAATGGTCTTATTTACTTTAAAAGCATATGATCAATTAGATAAAAAAAAAATAATGAGATTTTTGAAAATTTCACTATACAAGAGCAAAACATTTTTTTAAAATATGACCATCCAAGAAGGATGACCTTTTAAGAAAATTACTGTTAAGAAAAGACAAATAATTTAATATATGACTATTAGAAAACATAGGCATTTAAGAAATATGACGGTTGCCTATATATTTGTATTTAAAATATTTTTTTTTATTGAGAAATATTTTAACTATAAAGAGATTCTATAAAAATAAATTTATAAATTAACGTAATTTATAGATTTATTTTATTGTAAAATAGATATAATATATAATATAAAATTATTTTAGTTTGTGAGTTTACTTTTATGAAATTTATTTATGATTGTAACACTTATCTTTCGATAATAGTTTTTTAAAAAAAAAATATTTAAACAAAATAAAGAAAAATAGAAAGTAAGATGTATAACATTAAGAAAAACTGGATTAATATTTTTTTCTGATATATCTCTATTTTTATCATAAAAAATGGATTCACCATAATAGAGAAATAGACTTTTTTTATTAAAGTCTTATTTGGATACAGAAACGATTTCATCTCATTTCATAATATCATTATAACTTTTTAAAATTTTTATATAAAATATAATAAATAATTTAATTTTTTTAAATATTAAAATAATATTAATATTAAAATATAATATTATAATAATATTTTATTTAATTTTTAATTTTTATCTAAAATCATCTCATCTCATAAGATCTTAAATTTAGCTCAATTCTCAAAATCTAAAATGTTTTAAACACGTTCAAAGCTATCTTAAAATGTCATCCAAAATTGCCTATCAATGGCTTCACTGACACGTGGCAGAATGTAATTGCAGGACCACCGAATTCTCTCTCTACTCTCAACAACTCTTCAAATGGCCTCTCGCTGTCCCCTCCCCCGGCCCCTTTGAGAAGCAAAACGCTTTCCTTTCGCCGAGAGACCAAAGCCACCTTAGCTTCGGACCCGAACCACATCGCTTCATTCTGCAAGCCTCAGCCTCGGTCCCAGCCTCGGTTTTGTTTCTCAGTTCGTTGAAATTTCTCACTATTTCGATCACTTTATCTCTCTCTCTCTTTCTCTCTCTCTCTCTCTCTGACGCCCATTCTGGCCTCTCTCTTCGATTCGAACCCTAAAGCTTCAGAATCAGACACTATCAGTGGATAGGTTCCGAGCTTCAATGGAGGCAACCCGACGTGACTGTGAGTCCATAGTCTCTCTTTCTCCTTTCTAAAATCCCTAATTTTCACTTTCTAGGGACCATTTCCATTTATCAAGTAAATCTATGCTAGGGTTTTGTGTTTTAGGGTTGGGCAGCTTTCTAGCAGCTCATATTGTCGTTTTGCGTCGCTTTGTTTGTTTCATCACTGATTGTGACTTCAAATTATGGTGTTCTCTTCTCGATCTTATGAGTTTTGGTTATGAAATGCGGGATTTTGAGAAAATTTCCGGCTTTAGACTCGGTTTGGTTGCTGTGAATATAGAGGAAAGGGTATGAAACTGAATTTGACTCTTATGTATTTTGCCCTTTTTGTTTATTAAAAAAGAAATTTTCGGCTGCCAATGCCAAAGCCTCTTTGTGGAACCGGGCTTTTGTTTTTTCGTTTTTTCTGGAATTAGTTGTACCCGTCGTTGCTACAGATATTTTTTTTTTTCATTTTCTTGGGTCTTTCTCAGTTTCAAAATGAGGAAAGATTAGCATTAAATTGAATTATTTTCTTTCTTCTCCATTGCCTACAGCCACTCGGTACTTATAAAAAAAAAAAAATTGCCTGCAACCACTCGGTAACTAAATGGAGAGGAAGGGTTATTTTGTCAAGTATTTACTGGTACATTCATTTTCAATTTGCTCCTGTTGTGGGTGTTTGGATTTTTCTAGAGTTGGGATTTGGTGACTTGGTTATGGAGATATTAACTGCTACTTGACAAGTTTATGGCCTAGATTCTAAATCTCTGTTAACTATTGTTTGTAACGAGCAAATTTTAATCTTGATTTCATATGTGATATGATATGAGTGGTAATTAACATCTGGAACTTAAGTCATTTCCTTATGATGATCCATGGCTTCAGGTGCATGCATTTCTGTGCAAACCAATTTACTTGGTAACAAGAAAATTTATCGTAGTATAACTGTGCAGGACAGCTTGTGAAATGGTTAGATCTGTATTGTTTTGTAATGTAATGAGAATATCTGACTAAAGAGTTATGGAAATGATGCTTATTTGTTGTAGGAGTAATGCTATATACCACATTCCCATCCCACTACGTAAGATGTGACACATTTATCACCATTGGATGATGAATATCATTCAATAGAGGATTCATCATCCAATGGTAATAAATGTACCACATGTTACATAGTGGGATGGTAGTGTGGTATATAAAATTTTCCTTTGTTCCAGTAATTAGCGAAAGATGTGGAACATGGAAAAGAAAGCTTTTTTTTTTTTTTTTTATTGGCAACGGGTATTCAGAAACAACGTTCCGACTAATCCCGGGGGTGCACAAGTCGTCGGCGAAGAGTTTTCCGCAAGTGCACTTCGAGTAATTCAAGGAAAAAATCCCACAATCTGATGGCCCCTAGAGATCGTTTGCACGTAAGGGGATTTGAACCTTAGTCCTGGGAGGAGCATACCCCCAAGCCCAAGGCCTTTACCACTTGAGTCAACCCCTAGGGGTTGGAAAAGAAAGCTTTAACAGAAAAGATGCCTATCCTTGTGGTTGTTAAACAAGATTCTATCCTTAATTGGGTCAAAAAGTTCTAGTTGTTGTTGGGAATTTTCTAAAGTGTCGTCAAAGTTATCCTAAGATGGTAGGTATAGACAATATTTATGATGGCTTATTCTTGTAGAATGGCAAACACTGATGAAAGAAACATACTGGGTGGTTAGGCAGTGGAGGATGGTCAGGAGGTGGGATTACTGTGATAAATGCTATTAGCAAGAAATGCTTGAATTGTACAGATTAAAAAAGTCTGTCTTTGTGTGCTTGTGCTAGGTTTTATGATAGGGAAAAAGTTACAATCTTGGGGTTTGTTGTGGTGAAGGACATAATTTAGCACTTGCAGATTGAATCAGGGTATGAAAAGTTTGAATTTTTGTGGCTGAAACAGATGATGATGGGTTGTAGAAATCATGGGCTTTGGCAAACTTAGGTATTTTATAGCTGGTTTGATAGGTAATTACTGTAACTTGGTGGCTAACTTGAAAGAGAAAATATGGTGTACTATGGTTTTGATAGGTAAGGAAAACGACTAGATTTGAGGTTGCAAAGAAAGAAGGAAAGAGAGTAATTTCTTGGAATTTAATGGGCAGTGATGAGGAAATTATAGCTTTAATTTTTGTTTTGATTAGTAAAACAAAGATTTTATTGATGATATAAATAGGCATAGCCCATGTACACGGGACACATACTTTTTTTTTTTTTTTGATAAGTATGTACACGGGACATATACAAGAGTGACACCGAAGTACATTGTCCAACGATACAAGAAAATCATGGCTATTCAAGCCATAGGTGATATGAAAAGTAGTAGTGTGCTAAAGGGAGGGAGGGGAGGGAGGCAGACTTTAAGACACTTACCTCAAAACTCAAATCATTGATATTTCATTCATCATTTTTTTAATTCATTTAGTACTTTGAAATATATTTTTTTAATCGGTAAACAATATTTTATTGATTACAATATGGTCTCCCATCAAAGGAGGATTGGGTATTCGGATGATACCTTTGTGCTTAATGTGGTGTTTATGGACGGAAAGGAACGATATGTGTTTTAACAATAAGGAGCGTGCAGTGGGGGAAATCTGGAATTTATTTGTTTTCTCTCTTTTACAGTGGTTTTCTGCTATTGTACTAAAGGTTGGGAACTTAAATGAGTTTTTGTCTACTTTCCAGCTCTCTAGAATGTAATTAGGTGTCCCATTTTGTATACTTCATGTATACATGGACATTGCCTAGTTTCATTCGATTCAATAAAGATTCTTACTTATAAAAAAAAAAAATGGATCTAAGGTCAAGTTTTGGCATGATGTATGGTGCGGCGATAGGACACTCAAGGAAACTTATCCACAAGTTTATGGTTTAGCAAGAATGAAAGAAGCCTCGATTGCAGACCTATTAATCATCTCCAATGGTATTCCCCAATGAAATGTTACATTCCTCAGAGATGCACAACATTGGGAGATTGATGTTTTTTGGGCGTTCTTTGACATTGCTTATTCCACCCGTTTGTCGGGAGGAGTGGAAGACAAAATTTTTTGGTGCCCCTCAAAGAAAGGGATATTCACAATCCGATCTTTCTACCATGCCATGACCACCTACTACACAAACCCATTCCCATGGAAGAGCATTTGGAGGACAAAGGCACCTATGAAGGCAACATTTTTTGTATAGACGGCTTCTTTGGGGAAGATCCTCACTCTAGACAACTTGAGGAAACGTCGAATCATAGTTATGGACTGGTGTTGTACTTGCAAGAAGAGCGGAGAGTCTGTTGATCATCTACTACTTCATTGTGAGATTGTCATGACTTTGTGGGATGAAGTCTTTGCTTGGTTGGGATTAGCTTGGGTGATGCCAGGAAGGGTAAGTGACCTCGCTTCTTGGAGAGGCATTCAGGACAATTCTCAATTTGCATCAATATGGAAGATGGTCCCAATATGCCTATCGTAGTGCATTTGGAGGGAGAGGAATGAAAGAAGTTTTGAAGATCAAGAGTGTTCAATGGATGAGCCTATAAATTTATTTTTTAATACTTTACTCTATTGATCGATCGTAATTAATTTTCAGTGTATGACTTTTTATGAATTCGTCTCTAAATTAGCTCGCTTAGTTGTTGCTCTTGTATATGTCCCGTATACTTGGGCTTTTGTTTACTCTTTTGATTATTAAAAATTTGGTTACAGATAAAAAAAAAAGACTAGGCAAGAGCCCGAGTATACGGGACATATATAGGAGCAATGCCTAAGCGTGTTAGTTTAGTGATACAAGGAATTAATGAAAAGTCATGCCATGAAAATCAATTAGAATCAACCAATGGAGTAAAATATGGAAAAATATGTTTCTAAGCTCATCCATTGACCACTCTTGATCTTCAAAACTTCTTTCATTCCTCTCCCTCCAAATACACCACCATAAACATATTGGAACCATCTTCCATATTGATGTAGTTTGAGAGTTGCCCCGATTGCCTCTCCAAGAAGCTAGGAGGTCGATTACCTTTCTCGGCATCACCCAAGCTAATCCCATCCGAGCGAAGACTTCATTCCACAATGTCATTGCAATCTCACAATGAAGTAGTAAATGGTCAATGGACTCTCCGCTCTTTTTGCACATACAACACCAATCCATGACTATGATTCGACGTTTCTTCAAGCTGTCTAGAGTGAGGATCTGCCCCAAGGAAGCTATTCATACAAAAAAATGTTGCCTTTAGGGGTAGCTTTGTCTTCCAAATACTCTTCCATGGGAATGGATTTGTATTGTACATTGTCATGGCTTGGTAAAAAGAGCTGATTGTGAACTTCCCGTTGTTGAGAAAAAATATATGAAGACTTTTCTTGTACAATTAGCGTTAGAACTCCCAACTTGAATAATTGAAAGCCTTAGAAAACCGAATAGAAGACTTGTAATACTATTAAAACTTCTAGAATAATCTAGATCCAATGGTCATCTAATCTTGTCAAGACTACTTTTCCTTGGAAGCTTATTTGGAGAAATAAGGCTCCCCACAAAGTGGCTTTCTTCACATGGACAACGACATCAAAGAAAATTCTTTTGGTGGACAACGTTAGGAAATGAGGGATTATAGTGGTTAATCGTTGTTGCATGTGCAGGAAAAGTGGGTAACTGGTGGTTCACCTCCTTTTACATTGTGAGGTTGCTAGCATCCTATGGAACACGATCTATCGATGTCTTTTGGGATTGGTTTTGTGATGCCTTTCCCGGTGGCAGAGCTTCTATTATGTTGGAGAGGGCAATTTGGCAACCATCAATGTGCACTTTTGTGCAAGATGATCCTATCATGCATATTATGGCGTTTATGGAGAGAAAAAACTGGCATAGTTTTGAGGACTGCGAAAAATCAGTGTCGGAGTTGAACTCTTTCGTTCTTAACACCCTCTATCATTGGATAATGATCCAACATGGTGCTGCCCTTTTCTATTTCTAACTTCCAGGATTTTCTAGCACTTTTACATTTTGATTGTTGAAGTGGAATTCTTGTATACTTGCTGTGTACCAGGGTAATATTTCTGTCATTATTAATAAAATCTTTATCTTACTTATAAAAAATAATCTAGACCAAACCATATTACGAAACTATCTCTGAAAATAGAATTTTTTTATATGCGACTCTGCATATAAAATTGTCGGTGATTATTAAGAATTTAGGTCTTCTGAATATTTCATTTGATTTTTATTATCTTCTTAAATGGAGGAACATAGGATAAGGTTTGATTTTAACGTAGTAGGGCTTTAGGTCTTCTGAATATTTCATTTGATTTTTATTATATGCTTAAATGGAGGAACATAGGATAAGGTTTGATTTTAACGTAGTAGGGCGTTTGAGATAAATTTCGACTAGGGATGGTTAAATGTGGATAAATAGTTTGTACGGCACTGTCAGCAATTACCAAAACAAACAATTTAGAGAGGCAGACAAATGACTAGATAAGTTTCATTATGGCCAGAAGGCAACTTACAGAATCGAAGAAGAACGAAAATGTAGAGATGGAAAACTCTAGAGTTTCACTATGGCCAGTGGACACTTAATAGAATTGTTGAAATCTCTGCATCGTCTTTGAATTAAAAACTTTATTTAAACAAGGAAAAAGATTTCCTGATTACTTATTAAGACCCTTTCAACACCAACACAAGATAAATCCAAATAAACAATAAACTTAATGACCAAAAAATCATGAGCACATAAAACTAGAGAAAAATACACGTGATAGAATTTCTGTTTTCTATGAGGGCTTGTTTGGAAAAATATTTCATCCCAAAATTCTCATCTGATTTCATCTCATCTCATTCCTAAACATCACTCAAACACAAATATTTTCAAACTAATCATTACAACTTTTCCTAACTTTCAAACAAAAAATAAAAAATAAGACAACTTTTTCAAATCCCTAAACAAAAATAATATTAAAAAACTATATTCTAACAATTTTTATAACTTTATAATATTTTTATTCAACTTTTTCTCTCTCCTTTCTCAAAATCCCATAAACCATTAACTCAAACTATCTCACTACTATTCACAAACTATCTTACTACTATTCACAAAATTCTCATCTCATCTCACTCCCCAAGCTTGTCCTTACCGAGGAGACAGAAATCAAGTTGGTTCTCCACCTCCCACTAGAATTATTGAGGACGTATGACCTAAGGTGGTCCTACGATGGATTCCTCATAGGTTTTGTAAATCTTGAGATCTTCACAAGGGGAATTTAAGGGTGTTATTTATGGCTTTATCGCAGATTTGGTGTACTCTGAGGAATTGTTCTTGCAATTTTAAGCAAGAGAAAGAATCCTTCAAGGACATTTACTTTCAAATCATGTAAAATAAGATAAGGGGAAGACAGCTTCGAAAGATTGCTATATATAATGGGTGCTTCTTTTAACAATATAATTTCTCTGTGTCTTTTATGAAGTTGTCCTGGATTCCTTGAAAAATCTGTTGAAGAGTGTTGGAAGGAATCTGATGGCACTGTTAGATGGCTTCAATCTGATTTTGGTCCCATCACTGTGGTTAGGAGTGCTTTTACGGTTTTAGCTAAATGATATGACACTGAGAGTTGTGTGATCCAATGACGACTCTTTAGATAATGTGACATTATTTTCTTGATGACATTATTGAAATGAAAATTTTCTTGATAACATGACATTGTTTTCATAGGCTTCTCTCAAATGAGCAAAAAACTCCATGGTGAAGCATTTTTTTTGGCATTGGAGCTCATTATTGGAAGAAGAGAATTTGCAACAATTTTTTTGTACTCATAAAAAAATAATTTTTTTGATAAGTAATAAGAGATTTATTAATGCAAGTACATAGGTATAGCCCAAGTACGCAGGAACTCATTAAAAAAATATATATTTGTAGAAGAATTAAAAAAGAAGGGCTCAAGATAAGGACAAAGGAAAGAATCCATGGTGTAAGAAGCTTATTTGGGCTCCTTCCAAGAAAAGGATGTTCAGCATTCGATCTTTCTATAATGTCTTTAGTCCTCATGATAATAATCCCTTTCCTTGGAAAAAAGTTTGGCAGACTAAGGTTCCCCCAAGATTTGCATTTTTTGCTTGGACAACCTCTCTAGGGAAGATTCTCACCATGGACAATTTGAGGAAAAGAAAAATTGTTGTGATTGAGTGGCATTGCATGTGTAAGAATTGTAGGGAATAGTGGATTGCTCCATTGTGAGATGGCCAACACTTTGTGGATTCATTTTTTCATTTGGGTGGTTTGGTGTGGGTCATGCTCTGCAGAATTGTGGACTTGTTTGACACTGGGAGAGGGCTAGGAGGCGGTTCACAATTTATGTGTGGAGAATTGTTCCTACATTCCTCATATGGTCTATTTGAAGGAAAATAATTGATAGAGTTTTTGAGGACTGAGAATGGACGATGGAGGATTTCCTGACTTTCTTTTTCAATTCTCTCTTCCTTTGGACAGCCTCTATTGACTTTAATGCACTCAATTCACATGATTGTCTAGTATCTTTTTTGCCTTTTGTGATTCTTAATGAAATTTTAATACTAATAAAAAAGAAGGGGGGAATTTAGCCTTTGCACTTTGATGGTTAAAGTATGTAATGTGCAGGTTTTAGGATAACAAAAAAAAAAAAAAAAAAAAAAATCCATGAGAGGGATTTATAATCACGGGCACACAAAGAACAAAGATCCTCATAGGGGATGTGTAATAACAGGCACCTGAATATAATGGACAGCAATTATCAATCAGCATATTGCTGGGTCAGATATTCCTCACTTCTCTCTCCTCTCGTTTCCACTCTCTTGCTGATGGCCATTTCCGGTGTTCCTTGCTGGAGATAACCACTTTTAGCATCTTCCTTTCCTAGTTCACAAGAGAGTGAGGTCACTATGGCTCAGTTTGGATACACAAACCTCTTATCTTATCTCATCTCATCTCATCATTACAACTTTCTCAAATTTCCATACAAAAATATAATAAACAATTCAACTTTTTCAAATCCGAGAATAAAAATAATACTAAAAAATATATTCTAACAATATTTTATTCAACTACTATTCAAAACATCTCATCTCATCTCATCTCATCTGAACTGTCTATCCAAACCCAACCTAAATGTTCTCAGGACTTTGCATATTGGGTGAAGCATGGGTTGTTTGTCTTGGTTTTCTGTGGAATCTAAACTTTTTACTACTCTTTCGCCACACTGGGTGGTAGCCCACTTTTGTATTCCCAATTTTAGTACCCAGGAGTTTTTTGGCCTCTTCCCCCTCTCTCGTTAGGCAAATTTGTAGTATACTTGCTTTGTGTCGCTGCAATTTGGAAGATGGTTCCCTTATGTCTTATGCGGTGCATTTGGCTGGAGAGGATTGACCGGAGCTTTGAAGATAGTGAATGTTCTTTGGAAGAACTTAGAAGATTCTTTTTCAGTACTTTATTTTTATGGGCTTCTGCTATTGATTTCAGTGGTGCTAGTTTTCATGATTTTCTTGTTTATTTTTCCAGCACGTAACTTTTTTTTGATAAGTAATAAGAAATCAAGCACCAAACTTCTTGTAGGTGTTTCCTCTTGTATACATCCTTTGTACTTTGGCTATGCCTATTCCACTTATTCAATATAATCTTACTTCTACCGATAGAAAAAAAAAAAAAAAAAACTTATTGGCACCTACATCCAGACAACCCTTGTTATTGTTAAAGCTCCAGAATGATGCTAGATAACTGGCTATTCCCCTTTAAAGATTCCATTTCATGGCATCACTTTTTTTTAATAAGTCCATTTCGTGGTATTGCTAAACATTTGGAATTTGAATAATAATAAATTAGATTTTCATTTTTTCCCGCCTTTGTGTTGATGCTTGTGTATTCAGTTTTTAAAGGAAACTTTTGAAGAGTCACTTTGCACAATCTTTACTCCGTTGACTTTGTGATCATTGCATCTTCTCCTGCCCCTTCCTTTTCTATCATCTCAAGGAGTATAATGATGTAGGTCTGATTACATGTGACTTGATATGACTTCTTGTACAAAATATTTGTAATTTTATTCTGCCAAATGACAATAGTTAAGGTCCCGTTTGGATACAGAAACAATTTCATCTTAACTCATCTCATCTCATGTTATCTGATCATTACAACTTTTTCAAATTTTTACACAAAATATAATAAACAATTCAATTTTTTCAAATCCCAAGAGAATAATAATATTAAAAAGAGTATTCTAACAATATTTTATTCAATTTTCAACTTTCATCTAAAGCCATCTTATCTTATCTCGCTATCCAAACGGGGCCTAAGCTATTTTGTATGCTGGACTGTGTGCAGGATAAGTTTTAAGGCTTGGGAACTTGGCATTTGCAGTGACTAAATGTACATAAAAGAGGTATGTTTCTTAACACATTTGTATTTGCAGAGACTTTCATATACTGTTATATGGTCACTGATGGAAGTGTAGGAACTTGTTATCTCGAATTTATTCTTATTTCTTTTAGGTAATTTTTCTCCTCTCAAAATTCTAGCTGCTGTAAATTTGTGGGCTGGTTCCATGCCTGGCAACGAAGTTGGAGATAGGGTCCACAATTTCTTTGGTCAAGAGAACTTGTCTCAGGGCCAGCATCATTCACAGGCTGGTCACGGAAACTGGCACGGTTTAAATAACAATCCTTTAGTCGGAAACCAGAGACAGTTCGGTGCTTCTTTTATTTCTGATTTAAAGAACTACAATGTACAACAATCAGGTATCAACAAGTTTAATAAGTTGTCCTCTTGCTTAATTGGTTTCTATCTGCTTGTATGGTCTTCCAGAAGGTTTATTGCAATGAATGAATAAACTTCTCTCAATCCCTCAATTGTTCACATATCACATCAAGGATATATGGTGATCATACTCATATGGTTAAGTGCTATTACCTGTTATTAATTGTACTGCTGTTCTTTTGGTTCTAGCAGACTCTGAGAGGGGAGAGGGAAGTCGGTCTTTGCATGTGCCACATGGTTTCAACTTGACACAATCAAATGTGAGGTCTGAGTTTGGCAGAAGTTTGCCTCAGAACCAGCATACAACTTTGAATGGCCATGTGCATGGGCATCAATTTGTCCAGACAAGGCAGAATGAAGCAAACTTTGTGGGAGTGGATACAGAATCCGATTGCCATAATTTATCACTGAGAGGCATATCTATTCTTGAGTCACAGCAAGGGAATGGTCCTGAGCTTACTAAGAAAAACTCATCAAGGTTGGAAGCTGCTGAATCTCCCGTTAATTATGACTTTTTTGGAGGTCAACAGCAAATGAGTGGCCAGCAGCCTGCCATGCTGCAATCTTTGCCGAGGCAGCAGCCAGGGATCAATGACATTCAGCTTCTACAGCAACAATTCATGCTCACACAAATGCAAGAACTTCACAGGCAGCAACAAGAGGAAAGGCAGCAGAGTTCTATAAATCAGGTTTTCCCTGTTCCAAAACAGACAGTTCCCAACCATTCAGCTGTGCAAATCAATGGCATTCCTATTAACGAGGCATCTAATTCTCCATGGCTGCCTGAGCTTGTGGCAGGTAACACAAACTGGCTGCAGCGTGGTCCATCTCCAGTTGTGCAAGGATCTTCTAGGGGACTTATGTTATCCCCCGAGCAAGGCCAGGCATTGCGTCTGATGGGATTGGTTCCTCAACAGGTTGATCAATCTTTATATGGGGTTCCTATTTCTAGTGCAAGAAGTACTCCAAATCAAAATTCTCATGTTCAAATGGATAAGCCTGCATTACAGCAGGTATCAGCCAGTGGTAATTCATTTTCAGGTCATCAGTACTCTACATTTCCTGGTCAGGTTAGTGTGCAAGATGAAAATTTTTCTTCCAGACAGGATTTTCAAGGTAAAAATATGTTCAGTCCTGCTGGAGGCCAAGGCCTAAGCAGTGGATTTAATTTGGACCACGTGCAGCAAGTGGATCCCCAGCAAAGAAGTGCATCCATGCAAGAATTCAATGGGAGGCAAGAGATAGCTGGATCTTCAGAAACATCACAGGAGAAAACACTGATGCAGGTTGCCCCTTCACAGAGCGTGTCTTCCTTAGATCCAACTGAAGAGAAGATCTTGTTTGGTTCGGATGACAATCTGTGGGATGCCTTTGGAAGGAGCACAGGGGTTTGTAACATGTTGGATGCTCCTGATTTTTTAAGTGGATTTCCTTCTGTGCAAAGTGGGAGTTGGAGTGCTCTTATGCAGTCTGCTGTTGCTGAAACTTCTAGTGCTGATATAGGGCTTCCAGAAGAGTGGAGTGGCTCGACTTTTGGGGACACAGGGCCTCCGACTGGGAATCAGCAGCCCTTAACCATTAATGATAGTAGCAAACAGCCAGTTTGGACTGATAACAACTTGCAGACTGCTTCGGCTTTGAGTTCTAGACCTTTCCCCCCTTCTGATGATGCAAATAGGCCCTCTACGAGTACGAATTATTTTAAGGTTCCAGGATTTCAGCACTCAGGGCTCAAAACTTTGCATCAACAGGGTGACAGGTTACAAACTGGTTCATCTCATACAACTATTGAACGGTTTCAGCAAGAAGGAAGCAAATGGTTAGATCGTAGCCAGCTACAAAAGCCACTTGCTGAAGGCAGTCATATTTATGGAAATGTTGCTCACTCTTCAGGGGTAGAAATAAATGCCAAGAGCATTTCGGGTTCTTTGGCCCATCAGCAGAGCATATCTTCATATAATAGTGGTGGCCAGCCATACAGTAGATCAAGTGGTTGGAACTTCCCGGAATCTTTTTCACCTGATAGTGGTGCTACTTTGAAACATCATGAGAATGAAAAATCATCTCTGCTGACTCAGAGTAGTGATCATAAGGAAGCCACACAAGAAGAAATTGCCCGTGGTGCTGGTCTATGGAGGGCTGCTCCTGTTCCCAATTCATCTGTTGGATTGGAACATGTAAAACCTGGCATAGGTAGCTTGCAGGTTTACAGGGAAGTTTCCAGTTCTAGTAGTATTGTTGCGGTACCTAATTCAAGCACTGCAAGGGCCAACCAGGAAAGAAGCCACCAGCTTCAAAATAATAATAATCTTGATTTCTGGAAGGATGTTCAGTCTTCAGGGAACTCCAAAGGAAATGAGGTTGTGGGGAAATACCAGCATCATCTCGATGAGAACCCTCAAGCTTTGCAGTCATCAGGGAATAATGGGTTGGATAAGGGAGCAGTTGAAACGAATGAAATGGAGAACTTATATAAAAAAGAAAACTCAAGGGACAGTTTTCACTCTAACACATTGCTTCATACTTCCACTGGTGGCTTAAGAGAGAATGTTTGGTTAGATGCTAGTGATTCTCGTACTTTGATTGGGGGCAAACAAAAGTTATCCAATCAAGTTAATCAAAAACCTGGAGCTCGCAGATTTCAGTATCATCCAATGGGGGATGTAGATGTCGTGGAGCCTTCTTATGGCGCAAAATATAATGCTAATCCTCAGGCCTTGGCTCAGCAGGTTTCTCAAGGATTAAGAGGCCATAACCAGGTGCATGCTGACCAGCGATCAGCTGATCATACTGATAGAAATTGTATGGGATTGGAGAAGGTGATTGTTTGAATTATTTGAGAATAATGTCAATACTTTTGTTTGTTTTTGGTTTTTTTGTTTTGTTAAGTATGGTATTTTAAAACTCCTAAGAAAAAAGCTCCTTGGCACCTTTTTATTTAAAATTTTATTGTGGCCATTTACCTGGTTTTCAGGGTGACACCAAAGGCTTAGACGAGTTACCTTCAAAAGGCATGCTTCCGGGCTATGTACCTAATTCATCTGCTTCCTTTCTCAAATCTGTGGGTAATTTTACCCCTAACAAGACAGCTACATCAAGGTAGTTGAATATTTAAGACTAGTTGTTCCTCTTTTAGATTTGATATTCCGTAGATTGATTTTTTACGTTGCCAACTGATTTTCTTCTGTAAATGTTTGTTCGGTAAATTGATGTGTAGCTTATATCTTTTAGACACTGTTATAATAAGAGCATAGTTGTATTTGCTTTCAATAGATGAATGCTAATATGTTTGGTTAAATGTTTACATGCTTATAGTTCTCTCCTGTTTTCTTTGCTGTTATATCATAAGTCACTGGTGAGTTGAGTTGAATTTGTCTTCTCTTGTTTTTGATTTACACAGTCAAAATATGCTGGAGCTTCTTCACAAGGTGGATCAATCAAATGAACATGGTGGCACCAGAAGACACAGTAGCTCTTCTGACTGCTATCTGTCTTCTGAGATGCCTGAAACAGAAACTTCTGATGGACCATACTGTCACCTTCAGCAAAATCAGTCTTCCGCTACTCAGGGCTTTGGTTTACAGTTGGCCCCTCCATCTCAACGGTTGCCAATTCCTGACCGTGCCTTATCTTCCCAGAACTCCTTACAAACAGTTCTTGGTTCATCTCATGAAGCTTCTAGGACTGAGGATAAGGGTAACATGTGGTTGGCTTCCACAGCCTCTGTTCAGTCTTTGACATCTTCGTGTGAATCATCTCAAGGTGAATTTCGGAATAATGTTTCTGGTAGCTTAGGCCAAACAGAAAATAAACTGTCACAGTACAAAGTCCAAGAAAAATTTTCTACAGCTTTTATGTCTGGTTCTTCTTTCTCTAGTAATCATCCTCAAGGTCAGCACATGACTGTTGCAAGTGGACAGCAGATGCCAAATCAGTCTGGAAACATGTCTATCAACAGGTTTACTTCTCAGTCAAAACAGATTGATGAATCTGGTGAGAGAGCTCAAGCTGGTCAATCTGCCCTGGAGTCAGCACCAGATGTCTCCACGAGTACTCAAAATAACCTTGCTTGTTCTGCGGAGATGTCCCAGCTGAATAGTTGTGACCAAACTCGTTCAAGAGATCCAGCTCAACAAATCTCATCTTTGGAGGGCATGCCAGTCTCTCTGCCTTCTGTTACAGCTGGCATTTCTCGACCAGATTCCGTTAAAACAATATTTCCTAATTTTTGGAGCAGTGATTCAAGCCAGCAACATTTATTAGGTGCCCAGCCATCGAAGGCTTCATCTAACTTGTTTAAGTCCCACCTACGATCAGATAACAATTCTGGACCTTTGAATAGTAAAGATGTCCAGAAAGGAGGGAATAGTCTATCTGGATTTTGTGCAACTTCTTTAAATTCAGAAGGCTTTGTAGAGCAATCTGTGAAAGAAAGCCCCGGGCAGCAACTATCATCTGAGAATATTGACCTTCTCAAACGGACATCGAGTGTATTGCAGGGGAATGAGTCCGTTGTAAACAATCCTTCTGATTCATTTCATTCAAATGCTGCTGCTACTCAAAGAGACATTGAAGCTTTTGGCCGTTCTTTAAGACCAAATAATGTTACGCATCAGGATTACTCCTTACTGCATCAAGTACAAGCCATGAGAAGTGCCGAGATGGATCCAAGTAATCGCAGTATGAAGAGATTTAAAGGTCCAGATTCTGGTAGGGATGTACAGCACATAGCTCCTAAAGGAGGACAACAGCCATCATATGGATACAATGATATGGTTCGAGATGCATCGTGTGATTACAGTTCAGGTCCATCTGGAGATTCAAAGATGCTAAGCTTTTCAGCTAAGCCAGGGGAAAGTCGGGATACAAATGCATCTTCTCAGGATATATTGGCATTTGATCTGGACGGTTCTCATAATCTATCAAGTAGTAATAGTGTAGCTGCTGTTCGATCTGAGAATTCTCAGATTAGTCCCCAGATGGCACCATCCTGGTTTGATCAGCATGGAACCTTTAAAAATGGACAGATGTTGCCAACATATGATTTGCGGAAAACTGCCACTACGAAGGGTTTGGAACAGCCGTTTGTTGTTGGGAGGCCATCTGACAGTGTACTTGCTTGCAATTTAATGGATCAAGTTAGTGCTACCGCCGATGCTAGTTATCTAGCTAATGTCCGGCAAAGTCGCTCTACATCGGCAGAAATTGAAAAGTTGTCATCCCCTCATTTATTGCTTCCTGATGTCACTGATCAAAGTCTGGTTGTGAGATCGAAGAAGCGTAAAAGTGCTACATCAGGACTTATACCATGGCATAAAGAATTGGAGGGCTCCCAGATGCTTCCGAATATCAGGTGATTGTCATATGCAGCTCACCAATTCTATAACTTCTGGACGTCAGCATTTATTGACTTAAAATCTCTCTCTCTCATTTGAAATTTTAATTTTGGTGGTTAACTTTCTCATTTTCTTTTTTATTAAATATTCAATGTGTTATTTGTTTTGTTGACATACACAGTGGTTTCTGCCCCGTTCCCCTTATTGATTTGTCCTGTTCTTTGCCCTTTTTTGTTAACACAAGCAAAATTCTGCCTTTTACAGTGCGGCAGAATTAGTCTGGGCCCACACTGCAAATCGACTGATTGAGAAGGTGTTTTTAGTAAAATGTCATCTGATATTATGTTTTTCCTTTGGTATTCATAGTTCTTTGAGAGTTCTAATTGCTTATTTGATGACAGATGGAAGATGAAGAAGCAGTGGAAGATGGATCACCGATGCTTAGAACAAGCAGAAGGCTAATTTTGACAACACAACTTATGCAGCAGCTGCTTCCACCTCCTCCAGCAGCAGTTCTATCAACTGATCCTAGCTCACACTGTGAGAGCGTGCCTTACTTTATTGCTAGATCAGCATTAGGAGATGCATGCAGTGCAATCTCGTGCTCTGGAACGGATACCTGTGTGCCTCCTGACAGTGGAAAACTGTAAGAATTGCTCTAAAGTCATTTGAATTTATGTGCTCATGATGGATGACATTTATGATCAATTATTTTAGTATTATTTGTTATGTACTAATGCTTAGTTTTTCCAAAATATGCTTTTAGCCTGTCTGAGAAGCTTGCAACATTTGGAAGAATTGATGGTCAGTACTTAAAAGTCATGGAAGACTTTATTGGCAAAGCGAGGAAGCTCGAAAATGATCTGTTGAGGTAGCATTTATGTCTTTTCTTTTGATATCTATTCTTCTTACTGCTAACATACATATCACTATTAATTCAGTCAGTTTATTTTTCTTGGATATTCCCTCTTTTGACTTGTTTTTTTGAATTTTTTTTATTTACAATGTTCTTTACAAGGTTTCTCCATCATGTGACTGTTCCTAGTGTCATCCAAAAGTGGCAGGGCATTTATTGAGTTATAGATTCATGACAATTTAATCGTATGAAAAATAATGTTGCACTTATAAGTTTGTCTTCAAAAATCAGTACTGCAAGTGGGTCGCTGAGCCATTTATTTTTGGCTAATTGGTTTGGTCTCTCTCTGGATTTAATCAGTACACTAAATCTTAAATTGTTTGTAGGACTTTTCTGGGTGTGACTGAAGCATCAGTCTGCTGAATATCAATTTGTATGTCAGTTTGATAAATACTATTTGATTTAGTGTACCCAAATAAGACTTCTCGGGTGCCATTATATTGGGTCTGTTCTTTGTGTGCTTTAATTGCACAGCTTTCTTTGTTTAAACAAAAAATATGTAACTTAAATCTTCTTGATTGAACCAATGAACAATGCCAACTTGTAACAATTTTAGGAATTTTAGATACTCTTTCTAGAAGCTATATGACGATTGTATTATTTTCTTGTAGGAATTAATCTTCCATGCATATTTTTCCTAGATTCTCCAATCAGCCATCCGAACATCCTCCTTACACCACAGTTACACCTTCATAACTTTTTCTAAGTTAAACAACATAAGAGCACGAGCATAGGCATTCTCTTCAAGTTCCAAACTACTAAGAGTCTATTTTGGAATATAATACACAGCACAAAAGAAAAAGTCCAGAAAAGCTACCTGGACTTCCAGGTAGCAGGCAAAATACTCCTTGATATCTGTCAATATGCGGGATAAAGAAAGGCAGCAAATTGCAATGGAGAATAAACAACAGAGCTTTATTGAAACTACCTGGATTCTACAAGATGAATTAACACATAGCATGTTGCTCTAATCAGTGCAATATTATTTTTTTTTATGGTATTTGGTGTATTTCTTTGCTTCATATTCATAGCATGCAGATCTCTCTCTTTCTCTCCTTCCTAATGCTTGTGATTTTGCAGACTGGACAACAGAGTCTCAATAGTAGACTTAAGACTGGAATGCCAGGAACAAGAGAAGTTTTCTGTCATCAATCGTTTTGCGAAATTCCATGGCCGGGGGCAAGCTGATGGGGCTGAGACCTCATTGTCCTCTGATACAAATGCAAATTCTCAAAAATCTTTCCCCCAGAGATATGTTACTGCACTTCCAATGCCTAGGAATCTCCCAGACAGGGTACAATGTCTTTCACTTTGATCATTAATTAATTGATTTTTTCCTCTTCCTTGGGCAAATTGTCTTCATCCCTTGTGCTTCTCTGGTCCATTTTCTTTCAACTTATCTGATGGTGCGCTTTGACACAAAAGAACCACAGGAGTGGGAATGTAGGAGAAGAATGGATAGTAGATTGCCTCCTTAAACCCAATGGAGGCTGTTAGATCTTTGCAATCTAGGCCATTGGTGTCATTCTTGAGAAATATTAGTTGGTCCTGTATACATTGGTAGTCTAGAAAGAAACTGCATTACTGCAATGCCCCGTCATTTTTATGTAGCTGGGGAGGACAGAGGCAGAGTGGTTTTTCAGTAGCTGCTATAATTTCAGGTAATAATGTGATTTGGGCATGAGTTTCGAATCAGAAATTGGGTTCTCTCTCTTCTTTTAGGAAAAAAGGAATAACAGGGAGGAGTTGTGGGCAGAGACTTCCAATTTTTTACTGCATTGATTAGGCAGTTAGGCTGTTAAATCTACTTTCTAAACCATTGGCACTGTGTGCTTGCTCTCTCTTTCTCCTTGGAGAGGATGATTTGGCTGCACATCTCATCTCTGTCAGCTGAATTATCCCAAGTGTAAATTGGACCTAATTGCTTTAATTGAACAAACCCAGCTAAAACTAGAGACAATAACTAAAAATAAAATAAAAATAAAAGTTCCTATTCCTCACCTGCCTGGCTGGCTATCTTGATTGATAAAAATAATGCAATTCGAGGTCCACAAACAATAGTAATCAATCGTTAGCACTGCTTTTATTTCTCTCATGATTTTTTTTTTTTTAATGACTCATGATATCTTACTGGAGGTGGTGTGTTTAAACATTAACTTGTAGCTAGCAGAATCCAGTAGGGTGTTACTATGGTTGATAAGTAGAATCCAGTAAAGTTATCCGTAGTTTTGAATTCCGTTCAGGCTGAAGCTGCCGGAATTTTCCTTTCCGGGGCAGTACTCGGTACACTATGTATTTTCATTCCGTTTTGTTCTAAATTATGACTCATTCCGGCTTGTTCCTGTTAATTTTGGCCCGTTTTGGCCAATTCCGGACTATTAATCCGTTCCAAACTGTTTTGATAGCAAATTTGTAATTTTCTTGAGTTTGGATGACTTTTTTGTAAATTTAAAATCTAGATAGCATTCATGTGGTACTTTAAAATATAGTACTCATTTATATAATTTTAATTTTTTAAAACTTTAAATTGTACTCACATTCCTTTCTTCTCATCTTATTATTTTTAATAATTTTTGGATTCTTTTATTTATTTTTTCTTTGTTTTTGTGTATATCTCAACTCAAATTTGTTTTTTAATATGAGTAATGTTATATGTATTCGTGGAGTGTGCACGCTTGTGCCATACAGTCGTTTTAAAAAAGAGTGATTTATTATTAAAAAATTATTATTTTTTATGTAGATCTCGTATTTATTTATTTATTTATTTTAAAGTGATTGCACGACACTTGCGCACTTAAGATTGCAATTATTATTTCTATTAATATTATCTTTTAACACTTACCTTTACATTTTTTAATGTTTTCGACGTATATTCATTTTATAAATCTCTAATTCTTTTTATATATATATATATATATATATATACACATACAAATACATACATGATATATACTTACATATACGTGTATTCATTTTACGAAGTATCAGTTTATATGTTTAAATATATATAGCTAATTCCTAAACGATACATCGCACCGATACCAAAATCTTCTATTCCGGTATTTAAACCGGAATGATTATCGGAATGGAAATTAGGACATTGAAGTTACCGCCGGTTGGCTCCTCATCTAACGCAAAGCTAGCATTTGCCTAACAACCATTCCCTCCCCACGTCTCTCCCACTGCATAACGGCGAACTACTTGACTCCCCGGAACAGAGGACTAATTAGTAATTGCATTTTTCTGTTTAGGCTAATTTAAAGATATTGCACACGCTTTACCACCTGAGAGACATCTCTCCGTCGCATAGTAATTGCAGTAATGACTACAAGACAGACAATAATAAATGTGAACAAAAAGAAAAAAGAAATGTAACCTCCACTACTCTTGGCAGAAATCAGTATCTCTTCTATCCTTCATTTCCAATTCATTTGCAAAATGCTGCATGGAATGATGATTCGTATATTTCTGTTCAATAAAGGTGTGTTGGTTAACAAAACCTAGTTAAGATTGCAGTAGGGGTGTAACTAATCCGGTTCAATCTGGTTTTTGAGAAATTTTGAAACTGAACCGGTATATACTAGTTTTGGAAATTTAAGAACCGATACAGACTGATTCATCACCAAAACCAGAATTTTCGGTTTTTTCGATTTCATTCGGTCCGATTTTCCGATTTACCATTTACATGTGACGCTATATATGTTTAATATTATAATTTTTTTAATACTAAACTTAATTGTGAGAATTTAGTATTTATTATTAACAAGTATTAATTCTTTAATATTCAATTATAGTAGTATAATATAAGTAGTGTCTAACTTATTAGTGAGATTAATAAACTTGAATAATAAGATTAAAATAGTATACTTAATGTCTAATTATACTAGTATATTAATTTTATGTTATAAGATTAATAGACTTAAATAATAAGATTAGAATCTCATGTTATATTAATTAGAAATGTAGCATGTAATATATATAATAATAATAATAATATAAAAATTATATATAATATAAAAAGTGATCAGATGGAGACCTATTAGTTGTTATTATCTCTTTCAATGTCAAGGGGCTTGTCTTCTACATATATAGTGGTCGAGCCTGTCTTCCATGGGATGTTGGTTATGCGGTCTACCACTTGCAATATTTACACCAGCCAGATTTCAGCGTTGCGTATATATTGAGGTGGAAAAAGAAAATTGAGACTGCTTTGATTCTTGTTTAAAAGAAAAATCTATTTTTTTTTTTCATTGACAAAAAAGTAAAAAGATATTCTAAAAACTAAGTCGTTTATCGAAAACTCATTTTTTAATAATATAGAAAATTAATTATATGTTTTTGGAGTACATTATATTGTTGCCAGCTCGTATAGATATATTGTAATATTCATGCTCAATTTATAAATGTCAGACCCACTTGTTAGATGATTGCAGAAAAAATCTCCACGATCGAGAGGACCTCTACTAGTAATGTGGATTGTGATTATCGATCTAATTCAAAATGAAAGAGAAGTCATGACATACGTTGATGGTCAAGTCATTAAATTTGAAAGGTCGTGCATTAATTAATTAAGCAGGCAGTGGATGTGAAGATGTCCATTGACTTGAAAAATCAGCACCAGTAATACTAAAGCATGATTTCTATGACCCATTGATATTTAGGAAATCCCTTGAAAACTATTGAGATTTATAAGGGTGTATAAACAAATTGAATTTGTACATACGTGGCTAGACTTTAAGAGTGGAGTATGATCTAATTTTATTCAAGCACACTTGAGTTTACTTGTACATCATTCATAACCTTATAAAAACATCACTCAAGAGTTTGAAATTAAAAAAAAATAGAAAAGAAAAAAAAAATGAAAGAGTTTTTACTTTACACAATCTCCTCTACATAATAAGCCATTTTTGTGATGGCTACATGTCCTATCAATTGTCGAAATCCTTCTCGACCACTACCGCAAATGAATGCTGTTTTTTATGATACTCATATAATTTCATTCTGCCATGTTAATTATATTTTGTTTTCGAATTTTGTAGCAACTTACACATCAACATTATTAACTAGCCTGCCTCTTGTATTTTACGTGAGCATATAATTAATATATATATATATATATAATGCAATTGGTGGATTATTATTAATTATGATATGATATAAAAAATCATATAAAATTATTTTATACAATATAAAAAATTAAAAAATATATATATTAACCAGTCCAATCCGGTATTAGAGAAAGAAAAATGGGAACCGGACCGATTTTATTCGGTTTTGAGAAAAATAAAATCGATACCGGACCGAACCAAACCTACCGGTTCGATTTACTGGTTCACCGGATTTTTTTTTTCACCCCTAGACTGCAGTAAACATACCATGTAGATGGTAGCCAATGCAAGGGAGGACAGGAAATCAATGATGCATAATTTTTGGGCATTGTGATTGCCAAATAAACAAAATTGTAAAGAGCTTGCTCCAAACTAAGGGCAAGCTCTTTACACATAACTAAGGGCAACTGTTTCGTCCTCATTTGCCTTGTGCTCATGTAAAGCAGGCTTGGTTTTATTAGAAACCAAACTTCTATTGGGACGGCAACAGTGATACATTGCTGACGAAAAAATCATCAACGTGGATACAACTCTATGGCTGGACAGTTCTTCAATCTTTTGGCGCTCTGGCAAAAGTCAAGCTTTCCATGTACTGCTAGATGAGTAGATGCTAGTGTTCTGTCAATGTGCCTTGAATGTTAAACATCCTTCATGGTCTGAGGAAGTGGCAAGTTAAACCCAGTGATTCTTCTTCCAAGAGTAGCTTATGTGAGGCTGACATGCATTTCCTCTCCAATTAGAGAAAATATTTCGTCTATCCTGTGAAGAAACAAAATTGAAGGTAACTTTTGTGGCAAGTGATTCTATGTTATGTTGAAGGAAAGATAGCTTAGAAACGTATTTATCAACACATATTCCATGGGTGAATATGGTTCTATCATCAACAATTTGGAAACAGACATCCCATTTTAGTCTTCAACAATTTGAATATGTTTCTGCTCTTTCTAGCCTCCGTGCCAACTCACTTTGGGGCAATAGGTGCTGTGCAGTCGCACATTCAAGCAAGAGTCACGCTTCCCGTTCTTTATATTTTTCCCTTCCCCACATACAGCTAGGATGAAAAGAAAAGAAATAAAGATTAAAATGAGCTTGAGTTATTGAGTACTTTACCTATGAACATTTATGTTGACCTCTGCAAGCCATGTTGTAAGATAAACCTGCAATACAAGTCAAGGAATTCAGTAAAGCGCCGAAAAGAGGGAACTCAGTACAGCTCATTTTTTTCTAAAAGTTGGCAACTAGTCATTTACTACAACACTTTGCATTCCAATATTTTTCAGGACCAAAGATTTAAGAGAAAATGCTCTCACAAATTGCTAGGATATGGGGTAAACACTTTGTTCATGATGGTAATCCTATCTACATGGCCCATGAGTAACTTGAGAACTAAAAGATCTCCCCCATTTAGCATCACCTCGAGACGTTCTGACTAAGATATCTTTGATTTATTTGACAGCAAATTGGACTCTTTATAACATACCATGCATTACTCTTATGTTGACTACAAAGAAAATGTGGAAGAATTGGGTCCTAGACTTAATCCACCATTAGTCAACTAGTGCAGGTGTGCAATCGCACATGTATTTATATAGCCTATTGAGTGTTTTTTAAATGATCAATAAGTACCTGCAGAACCTCTGGATTTGGCTGGTTTTTACATTGTACAGCAGGTGTGTCAGATTTCCGATCCATCAATTTTGGTGGGACTGGCTCACAAGTTTCTTCAGAAAACAAGTTCAACGTACTCAAATTATCAAATTCTCCTTGATAAAGCTGATCCCCCCAATGCAACCCAATGTCTTGTGGAACTTCACAACTAATGGACAGAAACTCCAGTACTAGCAACCGCTGGCCCAACCACACGATACCAGTCATGAATCAAGAAAAAAATGGTCCTGAACAAGTTCAAATTAAATCAGAATTTCCTAATAGCCAAGGGAAACTGCAATTTACCTTCACATTTAGTTCCATTATAAACATCCGAACAAGCTCCTCCGCCAGTTTCTCTGACATTGTTTGAGTATAAGAATCATCACAGAAAATGAAACTAGTATTATGCAGAGAGATTTAAACTTAAACCAAACAATTTAGAATTTACTGCTTAAATAAGCAAATAAATTTATTGAGAACAATAGGGGAAAAAAAAACCTTGCAGACTAAAGTATACAGGAAAACACACCAGCAACAGAGGGCGAAACAAAAGGCAGGAAAATATCCAATGAGCTCCTCACCATAAAAATTCCAGAAATTTCTGTAAAAATGCTCCATTTATTGTTTAGACATTGCCATTTTCTTTCCTTTTCATTAACTAAAAAGTTCTGACATCACTCGTCTTCCTGGGTTGGCCAAGTTTTTTAAACTAGTTCAGTGGTTTGTTTCAGACTTTCATGAAAATGATCTAATAGGACAACTAATTACCAAAAAATTCAAAAGATAAGTCAGGGATGATGCAATTTTATGCTGTCAAAAAATGAAGAAAAAGAAAGCTCATCACTAATATGAAAAAGAACAGGATGCGGTAAAAAGAGTTGCAGATGCATATACCGATAAAAAAAAGAAAGAGTTTCAGATACATACCATGAGAAGAGATTGACAAAAATACAAAGACAGAGACTCCACCACCATCTCCAGTGTCATTCTGATCTCCAGAAGAATTAGAAAATTGTACAAGTGTACTATTGCTTGTCCCGGTTTGATAACATCTCATGGATCTACAGGCATTGACCATTTGGGTTACAGCAGCCACCTGAAGATGGCTTATCAAAACAAAGACAACAGATACAGCTACTGACTTATTTGTATCACTTACAAAAAATGTATCAATTAATATAAAAAGCAGATGATAAAAATGATACTTACTAAGGCATTGCTTGAAAGACTACAATCTTTCTCAAGAGCAAAAGATGTTCATTTGACATGATTCAGAAAAAAATAGCAAACATATCTTATTTTTCTTCATTAGTTCTTGATAATTTTTCTATAACAAAGATTCTAGCATGTCAAAATAAAAAGATCAAATGATACCTTTCAATTCATTTTATAGAAACAAAAAAGAATTGACCACATTGTCAGGTTTCAGGCTAGAGTAGAAACATTGGCTTTGAATTAGGCGTTGAAGGCCAACACCAAAGTCAATCAAATTTCTGATATTTTCCAAGATTTTGACAACACAAAAGAGAATCCCACTCAAATATTTTGCTAGATAGTAGATTCTTAGATGGTCAAATAGATAATATATATTTTTTTGATAAGTAAGTGCAAATGGATGGAAAAAAAATATATTTACAAGTACTTAGATGATCAAATATGGTATTCTAAAATGAGGGCTGCACCATATGATTATTTCCTGTTAAAGTTGACTTAGAAATAGGATATATTTGCACAACTGTAACATGTATGGCTACATTAATTAATATTAAAAAGATGCAGTGAAAAGAATTTGAAAATACCAAACAATAAAGAGGAGAAAAACCAGACCATGCATTTGGCAATAACCATTCAAAATTATTAAGCATACGTACCATGTCCTTGTATGATGATAAAAGTTTGATCCGGTAAAGTTCCTGAGACAAAATTCAGTAGATTAGTGCTAGAGCAAGGAAACCGGATTAAAAAGTACTGTATTGAAGATTTGAATACACCATAATCATAAAAGTAATTACAAGAAGCTCTTGTCTGCATGGACCAAAGGTCCTCTTGTGATTTTATTTTGATAGGTAAAATAAGATTTTATTGATCAAGTAAATAGGCAAAGGCCAGCTGCTTTCCTCTTGTGATTTTGTTATTAAACCCTATTCTTAATTTGACCTATGTAAAAAACCAAAAAACTGGTTGATGTTCAAAGAAAACATATCTGTTTGCACAGTATCAAGCACAACCACATGCATAGATAACAATTACCTGCTGCTTGCACAATTTCCGACAGGCTTTCTTTCTTATATCTGGCATATCGTTTAGAACACCTAGCTCCAACGAAGGCATGTATCTGAACCAATTATTGACCCATAGGAAACCGAATTTTCAGGACTCAAGTAAATCACAATAATAAGAACCTCACTGATATACAAAGCAAAGCTTCAACCATAACCATGGCTTTATATCAAAGTCAGCCCACAACAAAATGAAACGTAGAGTCCAAAGTCCGCATTAATTTTTTTGAGGCTAAATCAATACCGGGCACAGTTAAATGAAGCTTCTCCTTTTTTAGGATTCCAAAAAAATGAATACTCTCGATCCAAGAGGACAAAATATAAGTTAATTTTTTCTCATATCACTCAGCATTCAGAAACAAAGCAGAGAACAACTTGCAGACATAATAACCGATCCAAAACACAAAAAAATGTATGGACAAACAACATCCTAAATTTTATGTCAGCAACAAAGCAGAGCATAACATCCAAACCCCACGACCCAACAGGAAAAAAAACACCTAATGAAATTACAAATATAAACAACAAACAGAGGACAAAATGTACAATACCTCTGAGAAAGATGGACGTTGACGAGAGAATTGGCGTGGGACTTTCCACTAGAGGAAGAAGAAGCCCATTGCTGCCTATGAGAAGCCAGTTTTGACCACTGGTTTCGGAGGTTTCGCTGGGCGGCTGGCCTCCATAGCCTGCTCATCGATGAAGGCGGCGGTGATGGGCTAGAGCTAGGGATCGGTTGGGGCTTCGGATAAGAAGAGGAATAAGAAGGAGGAGTTGGCGACTCGAGGGCTTCCATTGGTGCGGTTTCAGGTGGCTCCGCCATTGTTGTGTCTAGGACTCTAGTAGCTATGCAATTGACGACTCAATTCCCTTGAGCGAGCTCAGTATACAAATAGAAATTTATAAGAAGTTAGTAAATACATTATTTTAAAAATAAATTTTAAAATTCGAATAATTTTGCTATTTAATTAATATAATTACTTAAAAATATAATAACTCTTATACAATTCGTGGGTTAATGTCATTTGAAAAAGAGACTTGCAAAAGTAAATTTTAACAAAAATTCCATTTTCGGCATAGAGCACACTCAATAAAATATTTACATGACATAATTTGATTTTAAGGTAAGTTTTAAAATTTAAATTTTACAAATCAAATTTTACCATTTAATTAATATGGGTTGTGTGTTTTAGAAATGAGTCTGGCTACTTTGTCGCTCGGAGCAGCCCGCTCTACTTGACTGATAGTTGCAAAAGTAACTTTTTTTTTCTTTTTTTTATTCACATTTTTTAATGTATTTAAATATTTTTAAAAAATAAAAAAATATATCAATACACTTAAAATTACTTCCTTCATCATTAAGTACAAAAAATAAAAAATTTCACTAAACAGTCAAATGGGGCGGTCAATTTGGGGCAACAAACTAGCTTTTTTCTTTAGAAATTGGCTTGAGAATGGAATATCTCAAATTTTAAAATTGAATTTGAGTGTTTCGAATATAAAATTATTTTTATTATAAAATAGATCTAACTAGAAAAAAGTTAGGATTACAAATTTGGAGGGACCGTGTACTTTTAGGTTTAGAATAAATAGTAGAATTGAATATTTTTAGGAATACCTTTAACAAATTGATAAAAAAAAAACAAGTACAAAATAAGAAAAAAAAAATATTTCAAACTTGTATTCTTCCATGAATGTCAGTAATTTTACATCTAAAATTTTCATATGTTACAATTAAGAGTAGATGTTAAACTATGGAAACGGTCTATATAGGAATTATAAAAAAGATGCAATATATATAAATCATAAATAAGTTTTGTATTTTGCTAATTAATAATGTATACCAGTAACGTTATATGTTTAAAAGTTTTTAAGTATTGCAGTTGCATATTGTGTAGCCAACTATCCAGTAAATATGCGATTTTTTGTTAAATATGTTTCACTCAGATAAATATAAACTTTAAAAAAGAAATAATCTAATGTAAATATTATATTCTAATTTAATTTCTTGAAATAAAACAGGAAAACAAAATATATTTATCATATAATATTAAATTATACCAAATTCTAACTTGATGATATAGAACAAATATCTATTAAAAAACTGTTGATAATTTACAAGGCACCCCTTAAGATTCGCCATTTAAGAGCATTGGCCAGTGTCAACTATGAATTGTGGACAAGAACAAGAAGAAAAGTATAAAAAACTAAAGGAGATATACAACTTAGACAAGGTTATAATATATATATATATATATATATATATATATATATTTCTTTTTGTCAAGCCTTGGGGTTGGGTGGGGGGAGCTTTTTGGTCTTTTTCCTCCATCTAACATCACATATCAAATCATGTTAATTTATCAATTTAATTTTATAATACATATGGTACCTTTGAAATGTCATTTTACATTGTAATATGCAATAGTTTAATAAAAAGACAATGATACACCATCCACTATATTATAATTCAATTATTACTATATATTAAAATATTCTTATTTAATTCAAAATTTTTGTACTTGTAACAATTTAAAGTAAATAAAATAATAATTTTTTATACTAAGTTGTAAAGTAGTATGATGCAGAGAACCACAAGACCTTTAAGAAAAAGGTAGGATCTATATGTGTATATATATATATATACACATACTTTTTCCAGAGTGGATTCCATTTTTTTTTGCAAAGAATCCTTATGCTTATATCAAGTATTACTCCAGACCTTGACAATTGTAAGAAAGGAGCACCCACTACTTCTCTTGGAGATTATGAAGTGGCACTTAAGTCACTTTATGAGACTTGATGCCTTAATAGCTAGCTCGGGGTTACGCTTAGAATAACCCATCACTCATTTGGATGACACTTGCATAAAAAATGATCTATTTCTCAAATGGTTCTCTCTAGTCTCGGTATCTAGATTATGAAATTTGTGAGTATTGTTCTGTTACTACCACGTAGCATACTTCACCATTGATATAAAGATCGTGGACGAATAACAACGCTGGAGAATCCGTGAAAAAACTGCACTAGATCTACAATTTATCAACGACATAATATTGCTTCCTGTTACATATTTTGATATAGTATTTCTAACAATAATGTATCACCACTTGCTGAATTTTAGGATATGGGTAGTAGCTGATTGTGGAAAGATTGTAGATCAACTTTTCTCTATTTTTCCTAAGTAATGTAATGTAAATTTCGTACGAATAATTTGAGAAAACTAAAACTATCATTAAAAAATAATTTTTTTGGGCGAATCCGATCTTTTCTTTCAAAGGACTTGTACGCCATAAATTTGCACAAATCATTTACTATTTTTAATAAGATAAGCCGTGAATTGCTTGTACGTACACTGAAGTGGAATGAAATGGCCAAAAAGAGTGCCATCAAATGTTGATCTTTGCTAATGAGTTTCGAAAGCTTTAATATAACAAATATAACATCAAGGGTACGTATAGATGTTCTAAAATATGGACTAAACATCGATCACTCAATCATCTCTTAGATGTTTTGTCCGTAGAGGTTAAATCCTCCTCTCCTATGGAGGGTGGACAGTGGCAGAACCAGAAATTTGTTTTAAGGGGGCCAAGCAAAGCTAAAACTATAATAAAATATTTTTTGTTCTATTTCTATACAATTTTTTCTACGGTATAGAAAAATCTGATAGTAAGATCTAAAATAAAAATAAAATACGTTTAATACAACCTATGTATTAAAAAATTATATGATATGTTAAGAACAATATATCATTGAAATAACATAAAGACACTCATACAAATATATCAAATAAAAGAAGTACAGAATGTCTAAAATTGTAACTTGCATTCTTTTAAAAAAACAAAATCATCAAGTATTGAATCTAAATAAAAAAAACGTTAAAAACACTGCATCAAATTTAATAGATTCAATACAATTATATATATATATGAATTAACATTAAAATAAAAATAAAAAAAAAAGAAAAAGAAAAAGAAAAATAAACCGTGTATCAGACAATGCAGTGGCGAAACTATCAAAATTCAAAAGCTAGCCTTTTGGCAGATCATCTAGACAAGACAAGACTTTAAAGTTTAAACTTTTAGCATAGAAAAAGAGAACTGCAGTGTAGAGGCGGCATTGAAGGAGAAAAAACCATCCAAATTTCTTTTTTATTTTTATTGAGAGTAAAAGCGTGTGATTAGGTTATTAGATTATTTTATTTTATGTGAGATGTATTTTATTTATTTATTTTTTTGAATTGGATTAATTTTTTTTAAATTGGACTTATAAGCTGTAATTAATCTATAAAATCAAAATAATTTTGTAGAGGAGGGCCACCACAAAATAAGATTAATATAATTCTATTAAATTATAAAAAAATTAATATATATTGTTATTTTTTTAAAACGGGGGGGTGCCCCTTCATAGGTACGCCGCTGAGGGTGGGGTATGAGTGTTATCTCTTAGACGATTTGTCTGTAGAAAGTTACAACAATAGTTAAGATCATATCAATCACAAAGAAATTTATGTATTGGTGAAGTTCTAAATGCAGTAATTGACTTGTGTCCGGTCATAGATATAACTTTTCTCCGATGAATGAATGAAGTTAATTTCCCATAAAGAAAAAAAAAAAATCGATCACTCAATGTTGAATAAGCTTCTAAAACATATGTGAAGTCTCTAAAGCAAATATTTCACATTTTACAAATGCAATCAGTCTTCAACAGTATTGGTCCAGGTGATCCATCCTTTGGTCATGCATTTCTCACTCTCCAATAATAACCCTGAATTTTGAGTATCTTGCACGCCATGCACCAAGATCATTTCATTTGTCAAACTACTCGTATCAACCAAATAATTAGCATATTTCTCAAAGAAAAATGAAATATCCACAAAAGTACTCATGCACCAGAATTCAGTGATCTTCAAGCTGTCGCAGCGCCAGCCACCGTCCATGGCCGGGCATCAGAGGTAGTTCCAACTCAGTCCATAGATCGTCTTGAGATATCAATCACCATATATAGACAACCAACACTGAAGTATATATATAACTTATATTAATCAGGCAATAAGAAAAAGATTACAGAATTAACCTAACAATTTCCACCTACGTACGTGTGTATATATATATATATATATGTTATTTCTGAAGCTTTATTAATATAGAAGAAAGAGTTATTTATATAGATCCAATATCATTGAAACTCAAGACTACTTGTATAATTGAGACAGCTCCTGCAAATATGAATGTCAGCATGCAGTACCGCACTAACAGCTAGCTCAGCTGATTATTTGAGGCAATCAGCACCAGCATTCCCAAGCATATTGACCTTGTATATATATATATAAAGTAAAAAAAAAAATATTAAATTAAATGGCTGATCCTGATCATATATTAAAGTTAAGGTAGTTTCGATATTGGGTGGTCATATATGTCTTTATAAAATAAATTAGCGTTTAAAAAACACTTTGTCAAAAGTGTTAATTTATTTCAAATATATTAATTCTCTCCACTTCATCTTTTTGCACCTTTTGAAGTTTCATATTTTAATATTGCCTTTTCATAGACTCACGTTGGAAAGACGTACGAGAATTTTTAGTGCTTTATCATGTCTCTCTCACATGAAATGACACATTTTTATATATTTTAGAAAAAAAAATATATTGTAAGAAAAAATATATGAAAAGGATGATCATATGATCATGTAGTCAATAGCTAGTAGCTATGACTATATATGAATGTATTGAATTATAAACTTTCCGGCTCAAACGTTGTACCTTTTTAATTAATATGCTATAAACCATGGAGATATTTTATTAATTATTCCATTTAAAACTAAAAATAACATTGATAAGCATAGAGAAATTAATTCCATAGAAAGAAAAAAGGATCATTCTTTTCCAAATGAAGAGATCCTATATATAATATATATATTCCATAATAATTCATAATATCCCCCAAATTACCATACATAAATTATAAGTAGATTATTATTCTTTAATTTCCAAATAATAAATCCCTATTATATCATGATGATCATGATCAATAGAAATTCCTACGTCCCTCATATGCCGTATTGAATTGCCAATTTGGTGGTGCAACATTTAAAGACTGCACAACCTTACCATCAGAAGCAGTCACTTGGAAAGACAAGCTTTGCCCTTCCAACCGCTCAGATGTCTGCCAATTTTGGCCCCAATTTCTAGTCATTTGTATCCAACTACTACTGTTGGAACCCTTGATCTTCACATCAGCAACTTGGCCAACACCTCCAACATTATACACAAGCACAAGTAGCCAGTACGAATTTCCCTTTATCTCAAACTTAATCCCACCTTGTTTGTAACACATGACTTGTCGATACGAAACAGGAACAATCCCAGCTTTGTATTCTGCAATCTTGAGGAACATTGGCATGGAGAGATCGAAATGTTTCTGTGGTGGGTTGCACCAAACCCCTTGGGTTTTGGTATAGTCAGGAGGACAGAAGTTGGTGGCTGTTACTCGGATTGAACCTGCCCCATGTTTGCACCAAGGTGAATCTGTGCATCTTAGTTCATAGCAAGCCCCGCATGCCGACCCATCTTCGAAAAGTGCGGTGCTTAACGCTGTTGTTGCAAGACCATAACCTTGTTTGAATAGATCTTCATAACCACAAGCTCCCACTGCATGCAACACAAGATATGATAAACAAAAAGACAAAACACATGAACCAAAAAACTCTGTCATGTATGTGTGATGGTGGTGAAATAAGATTTGAATTCATTGCATTTAGTTTTTGTGTAATATATTAAGGAGATGAAAACATTACACACACACACACACTTACTCATGGTGTCACCACCACTCATATCACCGTAGAAGGTTGCATGGGCATACTCCCACCCTGCATGAACACCATTAGCAGCAAAGGCCAGAGCCATGATCATAGCCCAATAAGCCATAATATTTTCACGACCAGTCTTCATTTTGACGAGATGACTTGACTCAACTTTTTTTTTAATAAGCAATACAAAGATTGGGGCTAGTTAGCTTCTGAAATTTATAGGCCTTATGAAGGAAAATGGTGAATGGAGGATGAGATAGTGCTGATCAATTTTCACTAGAAATGGAATCGTGATGGATTTTAACTTCTTTTTGTAACTATATCTATATATGTATATTTCAATCTAATAAGAGGGTATATATATAGTAGGTACATACAATATATATAATAATTAGAGTAAATTGAATTCCAATTTTATTTATGTAATTATAGATTTTCTGCCTTATGCAGATCGACTCAATATATATGTGTATATAATATGCATCTAATTTTACTTAATTATATATCCTATTGAATCAGGTAATTAAATTAGTTTTCCTCATTGGGTGGCATCTTTTTGGAAGGTTCTTAATTAAAAAAGGAAAATATTTTAGCCACAAATGGATTATACAAAATTAAACCTACAAACTGATGTGGTTTGATGTAGTGCATCAGATTGTAAAGTTACTTTTATTATAAAGTAGATCTAACGGATTCTATGAAACCACATCAGTTTGTGGGTTTACTTTGTATAATCTCTTTATGTTTGTAGCAGTTCTAAAAAAAAAAAAAAATATTCGTACGTACATATAGATAATTTTGATGGTTTGGACTTATACATACATACATACATCTATATATATATATGGCGATGATCAATATGAGTACTTTATTTTCGCATAATGATCAAACTTATAATCAAATATATACATAATATTAACACAAGAAGGTATTATAAATATATATTGCTCATCGACCTAGCTAGGATGCATGATGCTCCTATATTGTATAATGGTATGTAGTAAATTAAAGATCATAAATTATAGAATAATTTTATTTCTTCAAATGAAAGTAGAATATAATCTGATGCATGGAAGCCCAGTTCAGAAAATACAGTTTTTTGGCAAAATAATTTTATATCTGAATAAATAATGCAGCCTTATAAGTACTTTTGTGACTCCCTAAAGATGCCTTCTTTTGATGGTGGCAGTACATGATTTTTTGCAACTCTATCCATGATATTGGTGGTAATTAATTACAAAAAAGCTAATAATGTCTATCACAATAACGTGTTCGACATTAATCTTAATTACATGCGTGCAGTACTTAATTAATGCCTTCTACACATGAATTAACTCTTGTGCTTGCTCTATACCTAATAGATTAATTTTCATCAACTATATGATGTTGAAAAACCTATATATATATATTTACAATTCAGTGTAGAGGATACACCCTCAACATGATTGCTAGTCGATGATATAAATGACCGACGTGATCATATTACTTTGAACCAACTGATCTTTGGTTTCATGATATTTTTTTTTTTTATACATGGGAGAGGGAAGATTCGATCATTGGTTCTCTTAGTGAGGAACCAATTGGCCGGTCTAAAGGACCTCGGCATCTTTGGTTTCATATTTCGTTTGTGAATCATTCTAATCTTTCTATATATGCTGAATAGTAAGTATTACTATTAAAGATGATTTTTCTTTTTGTGCTGATGGTATATATATAGACACATGATTATATATAAGAACAATCATTAATTGAAAAAGGAAAGAAGTAACAATAAAGAATATATAAGATCATCTATCTATATATATAAATATACAAATATAATATTGGCATACAAAGAGTTATTAATTAATTCCATCCCTAGCTAATTGTGCAACAAATGGTAAATGATACTGTATCTAATTAGGAACATCGTGAATGATATTAATGACACATGATGCTGCGATTATTATTATTAATATTATATATCATTGTTTACAATGGCTGAATTTGGGTACCAACCACTACAAGAGATTGTGTTTTTTGAGACAAAAAATTTTGTCTCAAAAAACACAATTTTCGTCCTAAATTATATTTGGAGATGAAAAAATTTCGTCTCAATTTTGTCTTGGAAAGACCGTCTCAAAAATGTTTTAGATACAAAAATCAGATTTCATTTCAAAAAATCATTTTTAGAGACGAAATTGGGCGGATGCAGTCGAAACCGTTCGAATGGATACTTTTTTTTTTAAACAAGCCAATTTCGTCTCAATATATTATTCGAATGAAATATTTCTTCATCTGAACTGAGACGTCCATTCGAACAATATAAAATATTCATTCGAACTAATGTCCATATTTGATCCTGTTCGAACGAACGGAGTGTTCGAACATATTTTATGCATTTGAACTAATAAATTTTTCAAACGACTTGTGTTCAAACAAAAATTATGTCTGTTCGAACATAAATTTTATTTTCGGAAATTATATTCGTTCGAACTGGGTTTTGCACATAAATGTTGTTCGAACATCCGTATTTCTCTTTTATCGTTTGAATGTCTTAGTTTTTGTTTGAATGGGTCTGTTTTGGTTCGAATGTAATTACAAATAGTAATTTACCGTTCGAACTGTATTAATCATACAGATAAAAATTTAATTAAAAATACCATACTAATATTACACAATTTGTAATTCAAACATCAATTTTTTAAATGTTTTGGAACATCATAATATAAATGCAATGAAAGAAAAGATAAATTTGAAGACTATGGTGGTGGCATAGAGTTTTGAAACATCATTGACTGGAATTGTTCAAATATTTTCTGGTTATTCAACTGCATCCTCTCTTCTAATCTCGCCTCCGAATCCGCTGCTTGATCTAATTGGGTTAGCAACTCTTTTTCCTTATACCTCAATCATTCTATCTCTAGTACTTCTTCCTCCAATTCCTTAGTCTATATGTTTAATACATCTGTGATATACTAGTAAAAAAAGATAGCAGCGATATTAACTGATAAACAGGATCTTCAAATATATCACAAACTTTCTCTCATTCTTTTGGTGGAATTGCTTGAAATGGATTTTGGCGCGCCTCTATTATAGTACTGAACTTCTTATAATGTGCATGGCATCGACCTTTGTACCTCCGAAATGCATTCAACATCAGTTCCTCAACCATTAATCAATCCTCTATTTGGCCAAAATTAAGCTCAAACTCATCATTTCAAAAATTATAAACAATTAGTATAAATACAAAGTAACTTGAAAGTAACATGTTATATACTTAGTTGCTTGAGATGTAGCTTATTACCAAACAACGGTTTTTTATGTGGTCTTTCACATCTTGGAAAATTTTAGACCAAGAGGATGTAGCAATCGGTGCATACGTGCGAGTAAGTATACCAACATAAGAAGCAAGTTACGCTGCCGAATCTCCGCAGCTACCGGTGTAATTATTAGGAATATCAACCTTGATTTTACGAACTTTCCTTACTTTCTCTATGCAGACACCCCTCGTAGTGCCTCTACCTCAGTGCTTGCTTACAACAATTATATATACAATAATTAAAGCATAAGTTTTTAATTAAATTAATTTATTTTATAGATATATTATTTAAATTGAGCATAAAATATGATATTTAATTTGATAAAATACATTATTCTGGGCCTAGTGATGTTGGCTCACTATTCATGACAGGTGAACTATACGAGGAGTCAGTAATGGATGGGGATGACACACGTGTTGCTTTGCGTTTGGGAGGCATATCTATTTGAAATTGTAACAAACTATTATTCAAACAAACGTTACAGATATTTATATGTTAATATTACTTACAAAAGTTCATGTTTGAAATTCATTTACTATCCGTTTTGTTAGACCAGTCACCCTCATCCTCACTAGACATTTCAGTTGATTCATCTTCTTCCGATATTTCACCCTCAATTATTTTGGGTTGAACATCTTCTCTACGCAATGAGACCATATCATATTGGTTTAGATCAACAAATAGATTGATGCTTACTTCATTTTCTTGAATGCTTCTTCATTTGCTAGATTGTCAACTTCTTCATATGGTTCGTTTGCCTTTGGAATGTAATCATATACATTTCTTGGTGCAAATTTTTCTACTACCCGACATGGGTTTTCGTACTCCGGATCATCTAAATAAAAAACTTGATTCGCTTGGCAAGCGAGAACGAAAGGATCATCCTCATACCATGTGCGAGATGTATTGACACTCACAAAATAATCATCGTTACGCACTCCTAACCTAGGATTTGAGACATCCCACTAATTACATTTAAACAACCAGACCATATATCACCCCATGCACTTTAACGCTATGATATCTTCCACAATTCCGTAGAAGTCAATGTTATCATCCCCATGGCTTCCTTCGACTACGACCCCACAATTTTGAGTTTTTCTATATCGTTCTCTATCAGTTGTATGAAATCTATATCCATGCACCAAACATCCTGAGTACTGGATGGCCCGCCTGGACGGACCACATGCTAGAGCATACAGTTCTGGTGAGATTTCTTCTAAATTTTCACCATATTTCAATGCAACCTATATCAATAAATATTATTATATAGGAAAAAAGTAGAGTTTAGTGGTATGAAATTCATATTATAAAATGAGGCTTAACAGTAATACCGTATGTTCAAACCACGAGGAAAATTCCTCTTCGTCCATCTTTTCTACGTCAGTTACACCATTCGAGCGAAGTAGTTGTATATGTTTGTTGTGCATGTGCATGTTCATGTGAATGTTTAATTTGTATGAAGTTATACTATATTATTATATATAAATTTAAAGATAATATTGATTTAGATGATCATCACTAACCTCAAGTAGTGATAAATCTCTGCGCAGTTATTCAAGACATACGATTGAGCTCTTTTAAACTCTCGCCCACATATATCGTAGCCCCCTTGTACGCCTATGGGACGCACGATCTGGGAAAATACAGTAAATGTCGATGAGACTCCCATCTCTCGCCCGCCTTCATAATTTCGATCTAGTCTTGTAAATCTAGTATCAGCCCCATGAAAATACATTGAACAAAAGGTATGCCACTCATTATCAATATATGACTCTGCAATCGAACCTTCTGGACGAGCTTTATTCCCCACAGATCGCTTAAGTTTTCCCAAAAACTGTTTAGGATACATTCATCTATACTAAATTGGGCCAGCGACTAAAGCCTCACGAGGTAGGTGTACAACCAAATGAACCATTACATCAAAGAATGAAGGCGGGTACAAACTCTCGAATTTGCACAATATTATTGCAATGTTAGCTCCCATTTTTAACAATGCATCAACTTTCAACGTTCTACTACAAATGTCTTTGAAAAATCACCTGATTATGCTCAAAGAATAATGCGGTAGTTGTAGCACAGTTTTGGGGTGTCGATTCCACAGAGAGACGAATTAAAAGAATTGTATAAAAAACAAAGAAACTAAAGAAATATATTAAATGATTAATGGGGAACAAAGATTAATTTTAAATGCAAATTAAAGTGAAGCAAAGTGACTAACGGAAAAAGTACTCAAGTTTGACAAACAGAAAAGCATCGGGAATCCCTTGCACAAATATGGTATTTTAATTATTCTTAATTCATTGAATAACTCAATTGGAAACTCAATTCCTAATATTTCCAATCGAAATGTATAGATTTATAAACCAAAATTAAACCAAATGTAACTCTTTGAAAAATCATTCACCACTTTTAAAATACGTAAATTATTATCACTATTGAGAAAATCTAACGACGACAATATACTCAGGAAGAGATATTGCAGCAAATAATTAAATCAATAAAGATAAATAATTGATCCAAACATAATCAAAGAGGTAATCCATTCAATAGAAAAAGCATGATTGAATCCATAAATAGAATAAATTTTATGATTATTCGGAGAAGAAATTATTAACAATGAATTGAGAATGATAAAACAAAAGAGTTTTAGTAATTGAAAATCAAATACATAAATAAAAAATAAATTAAAAATACCATCTAATGTGCAACTTCATCCTTAACCCTACTTGAGAATTTAGTTACCTATAAATATAATGGATAACAAAAATCTTAAGAGAAAAATAGAGCAAACGGCGGCCATGGAAATTAATTTAAGATATTCCTCCTTCAAACTGAGCCGTCTCCTCTCTTCTGAATTTTTCAATTTTGTGCTAATGATATGCTTAAATAGAGTAGGAAAAAAACCCTAATGTCTTCATATTCCCGCACACAAAATCGCCTAAATCTTTGGACTCAACTTGGCAGCCACGTACACACTTCAGAAGTTTGAATTTAAAAATACTTATTAGAGACAACTTTGTAGCCCTTTAAGATAGATTTCCAACGCATTATGAATCGTGCCAATCTGATATTTGAACGGAAAGTTATGATTAAAATACTAAAGTATATTCATTTTGTCTCCTAGCGCATTTTGGACTCTGATCCGAATTACTCTCAAACCCTATCATTATTCTTATTTGAAGAGTCCTACACTCGTTGAAAGTTCTTAGGTTGTTCCAACGTCTTGCCCACTTAAAAGTCCTTTGAATTTGAATGGGTTTGGACTTGCTCTTTTATAAACTCTGAAATTAAAAATAAAAATCTGCTCAGGAGTATCATAAAGTAAATAGAAACTCAATTCAAGAATACACATTAATTTCAATGATTTCTTTTAAAATTTTAGAAACTCAATTCAAGAAGACACATTAATTACAATGATTTCTATTAACATTTTAGCATTTTAGTCCAATAATGGGATATTTAGAATGTACTTGCGTACACTCATCACACCTACCAACTTGCTTATTGCTAGTTCTTAGCAATTTCTATGCTAAAGAGACGAAAGAGATGAGAATCACTAAAGTAGGCTACCAATTCACATTTTCCAGATTCACATATAAAAAAAAAACTAAGGAATCCAATAATCCATCAAGATCAATCCATTTATAGCAATTCACAGAGTGTGTGTGTGTTCTCCAAGCTATAACCATCTTACCATTAACCTTGACACATGCAACATCAAGAACGTCTCAAGCAAAATGTTCAACTCCATAACCCACGGGTATAATAGTGTTTTGTGTAAGGGCTCTCTCTATGGAGTTGACAAGTGGTGTACACACAATCACATAGAGATTTAGGTAATTATGAACAAGCAACAAGCAAGCATTGATCTTATGATAGGAACACTAACAAATGAGAATTCAACCATTCTTTCTAAAAGCTTACTTAGGATTAGAACAGTCAACACAAAAGGTTGTAACGTGACTTAGGTTCGGGGCTATATGAAAAAAATGAAAAATGATTCAAAAAATTCCAAGTACATACAAAGAGAATCTTATTAAATATCTCAGTAGACCACACTTATCACTTGTTGTACTCTCCAACTTTTCAGATCATCAAATAATGCATATTTTTCCTTTTCTTTTTTTTTTCTTTTTTTTTTTTTTATAATTTGGTGAATAATTATGTCACCCTGGTATTTTGCTATTTCTACCCAGTTTTGATATTTTTGCCTTTGAAGCTCACTCACTTGAACACTTTATAACTCATATTCTTCTCTTTTCTCTCTCTCTATTTTTTTTTATTCCGTGCAAAAAAAATAAGAATTCCACATCTAATACACACCTGGAAGTAACAAGGGTAGCGAAAATAAGTGTGTAGGTTATACTCCAATGTGGAGAGGTAAGGATAATGTGGACATATGAAAAGAAAAAGCTACATGTGTTTATTGGCTCAAAGTTGGCTACTAGGGATCTATGATGGAAATTGTTAGCTTGAAAGACTCAAACGTTGATCCTAAGTTGTCGTTCGTCATATCCCAAATATATCCACCATCTTACCACAAACCATGTAATGATATTCTCACAAGAAGTACCTAATTCAACAGATCAATAAAAGCTTATCACAATTTACTGTATTTGTAGGCTCTCAATCCTCTCCAAAACTCACATGAATACTTAAGCAAAAGAGTTCTCTAGCTACATGTGTCAAACCACCATCTTACCACAAACCTTGGAGGAGTGCATTAGAGGTTCTGTGAATGCCTTAGCAAAAATGATTATAGTAGGTTCGGTGAATTCACGAAGATGGCTATGAATGAGAATGAGTACACATGTGAAAAGGATGCACGTGTGATGCAAAATTAAAAAAAATTGACACATGAAAATATGCCACAGAGTTCCAACAAGCATTTTAAATATTGAATTTGCATATTGAATTTGCACCACCACCACCAACTTAAATGAAACATTGTCCTCAATGTTTAAGAATCAAATTTGAATGGGGAATAACTAAAAAAGGTCCTGCTAAGTGACGTGGATAGTTCACTAAGCACCTAAGATGGTAACCTGAAATGACAAAATGAAACTAACATGTAAACAAAAACAAAGAAAATAACAGCAAACAAAAATGAAAAGAAAGAAAATAAGAGAAAACAAAAATAAAACAAAACAAATAAAGAAAAACATAACTACGTGGTGTGGTCAAGGTTGATAGACTGGATCCACAAGTGGAATGTCTTCCACTTCCGAAACTTGTCTATCAATTAATACTTTAAGGCGTTGACCATTTACTTTAAAGATCCGACCATCCTTAGGATTTTCTATTTCCACCACCCCATTTGTAAAAACATTCTTTACTACAAAAGAGCCGGTCCACCTAGACCTAAGTTTTCTTAGGTGCTTATGGAGTCTAGAATCATATAAGAATATTCGATCATTAGGCTTAAATTTTTTTCTCAAAATATTTTTATCAAGAAATGCTTTTGTTTTAACCTTATTGATTTTAGAGTTCCCATAAGTATCATTTCTCAACTCCTCTAACTCGATCGACTGAAATTTTTTAAGCTTACCCTCATTCAATTTAGAAGAAATACTAACAGGAGAAGTGTCACCTCGGTCGAGAAATGCATGCTTAGGACCTGGGGGCAGTGGCTTCAATTCCAATTTTGGACCATCCATACTTGAAGGAATTTGCTTTTCACTTTTCTTAGGCAACTCCTCAAATTTCGGTTACCAAGCCTGTGTTCCATAATCCTAAGTTTCATAAAAATTAGCACAAATATCAACAACATTAGATGAATTACTAATACTATCAAACTCAGAATTAACAAAGAAATATTCAAGGGGATCAGAATCATGAGTTGTGTGAACTCCCATGTCTATGAGTGTGTCAATCATGTATGTTTGTTGGCACTCATTATCCTCCATGGGCTGCTTATTGATGATGAATATGTTGACCTCTATGGTCATGTTTCTAAAAGATAGTTTCATCAGTCCATTCCTGTAGTTTATAAGTGCATTAGCTATAGTAAGGAAATGTCTACCTAATATGAGAAGAATATTAGAGTTAGACTCAACAACCGACTGAGTATCCAAAATTAAAAAAATCAACAAGATAGTAAAACTTGTCAATTTGGATCAAAACATCTTCAACTATCCCTCTTGGTTTCTTAACCGAACGGTCAACCAATTGAAGTACAATAGAAGTGTGCTTAATTTCACCCAAACCAAGTTGCAAATAAATGGAATAAGACATCAAATTTACACTAGCTCCTAAATCTAGCAAGACTTGCTCAAATTCATGATTTCTAATATTACATGCAATGGTGGGACAACAAGGATCCTTATATTTAGGAGGAATTTGCTACTCAATTACAACACTAACTTGCTCTGTTAGAAATGCTGTCTTCTTAACATGATACTTCCTCTTAACTGTACACAAATCTTTGAGAACTTTTGTATAAGTAGGAACTTATTTAATAACATGCAAAAGAGGAAGATTGATCTTTACCTGCCTAAGGTTTTCCAAGATTTCATTGCTAAAATCCAAAGTTCGCATACTAGATTTTAAAGCTTGAGGAAATGGTACCTTAACTGGTCTCTGGATTATCTCAGCTTCTTTGGGCAACTCAGCACTATCCTTGCTTTGTTCCTCTTTAACATCCTCTGGCTTATCAGTTGTTGGGATGTGTGAGGACTTACCACTTCGTGTCACAATGGCATTGATCTCCTTCAATTTTTCTTTAGCCATATGTTGACCTTGGGGTATGGATTGAGCTTGAGAAGGGAACTTGCCACACTCATTCACACTCAAGGAGCTCATCAATTTGGAAACTTGGCTCTTTATCACTTTATTTTCTTCAACCACCTGCATAATCAAAGATTCAAACTTTTGATTAGTTTTATCCTGTACCTCAATAAAAGCATGCAAAGTGTCTTCTAAAGAACTCCTAGAAGATGAAGGTGCATGATATGGTGCAGGATATGATCTAAGGGTTGTACAGGTGGCTGGTTTTTAGACTTCCAGCTAAAATTGGGGTGATTGCACCACCCCGGATTATAGGTATCAGAGTAAGAAGTAAAAGTCTTCTTGTACATACCTAAGGCATTACATTCTTCCTCATACATTCCTCTCATCTCAACAAATGTGAGACATTCTTGGGCGAGGTGATCTACCCCACCACACACAAAACATAGTCCAAAAGACTCTGCATGATTAGCCACGTGTATTGGCTTTAAGTTTTTAGTTTTTAACACATCTCGCTCCCTAGTGAGCATCTCAACCTTGGCCTTTAGGCTATCCTCTTCCCTGAGATGGTAAATTTCACCACTATTTAAGTTTCCTGTAGGTCGTGACCTATTTGTGCTTTCAGTAGTACTAGGTCTAGTTCAAGTGTGAGCTTTTCCAACAAGCTCATTGAGGTATTCTATAGCCTCATCAGGATCTTTATGTAAGAACTCACAATTACACATTATCTCCACAAATTGATGCTCTCTAGGTGTAAGTCCCTCATAAAAATAGCTCACTAAGCGCCAATTTTCATACCTATGGTGAGGACACATACTCAACAACTCCTTAAATCTCTCACAATAATGATACAAAGTCTCACTGTCCTTTTGTGCAAAGGTGGAGATTTGCCTTTTTGAAGTTTTGGTCTTATGTTGAGGAAATTATTTATTAAAGAAGACTTGAGTCATCTCATTCTATGACCCAATAGATCGGAGTCTCAGTGAGTATAGCCAACTCTTAACTTTATCTTTCAAAAAGAAAGGAAAGAACTTAAATCTCACAACGTCATTAGTTGCATTTTGTCTATGAAAAGTCACAACTACTTCCTCAAACTCCCTAATGTGCACATATGGATTTTCATTTTCCAAGTCATGAAAAGTAGGGAGTAACTGTATCATTCCTTTTTTAAAATCCAGTTGGCGAGTATTAGTTGGAAAGATAATGCATGATGGTGTGGCTGTGCGTGTAGGGTGGAGGTAATCATGAAGAGTTCTAATGGGTTGATCCTCGCTCATTTCTTCGGGACTAGATGGATTGTCAAATAAAGGATTTAAAAAATTTGATTCTGACTCTTCCACAGGCCTACAAGCAAATCTACCCAAGGTGTCTCTATATCTGTGCATGCAAGGTAAAAAAATAATACTAAAAAAGTAAAAATACTATAGAAAGAAAGAAGAAAAAATAATAATGGAGCAAGCTAAAAAAAGGGACGAAGTTACCGTATTTACAAACTGCTGAAAAGAAAAACTATCTAACAATTCTTCTATCGTCTCCTCAGCAACGGCACCAAAATTTGATTATACCTAAAGAATAATGCGGTAGTTGTGGCACAGTTTTGGAGTGTCGATTCCACAGAAAAACAAATTAAGAGAATTGTAGAAGGAACAAAAAAACTAAAGAAATATATTAAATGATTAATGGAGAGCAAAAATTAATTTTAAATTCAAATTAAAGTGAAGCAAAGTGACTAACGGAAAAAGTACTCAAGTTTGACAAATAGTAAAGCGTCGGGAATCTCTCGCACAAATATAGTATTTTAATTATTCTCAATTCATTGAATAACTCAATTGGGAACTCAATTCCTAATATTCCCAATCGGAAGGTATAAATTTATAAACTAAGATTAAACTAAATGTAACCCTATGAAAAATCATTTCTCACTTTTAAAATACGTAAATTATTATCACTATTTAGAAAATCTAACGATGACAATATACTCAGGAAGTGATATTGTAGGAAAGAATTAAATCAATATAAATAAATAATTGATCCAAACATAATTAAAAAGTTAATCCATTCATTAGAAAAAGCATGACTGAATCCATAAACAGAATAAATTCTATGATTATTCGGAGAAAAAAACATCAACAATGAATTGAGAATGATAAAAAAAAAAGAGTTTTAGTAATTGAAAATCAAATACATAAATAAAAAATAAATTAAAAATACCATTTAATGTGCAAGTTCATCCATAGCCCTACTTGAGAATTTAGTTACTCATAAATATAATGGACAACAAAAATCTCAAGAGAAAAATAGAGCAAACATCGGTCATGGAAATTGCTTTCAGATCTTCCTCCTTCAAATTGAGCCATCTCCCCTCTTCTGAACTCCCCAATTTTATGCTAATGATATACTTAAATAGGGTAGGAAAGAAACCCTAATGTCTTCATATTCCCGCACTCAAAATCGTCTAAATTTTAGGACTCAAATTGACAGCCACGTATGCACTTAAGAAGTTTGAATTTGGAAATTCTTGTAAGAGACAACTTTGTAGTCCTTTAAGATAGATTTCAACGCATCAAGAATCGCATCAATTCGATATTTGAACGGAAAGTTATGATTAAAATACTAAAGTGTGTTTATTATGTCTTCTAGCGCATTTTAGACTCTGATCCGAATTACTCTCAAACCCCATCACTATCCTTATTTGAAGAGTCCTACACTCATTGAAAGTTCTTAGATTGTTCCAACGTCTTGCCCACTTGAAAGTCTTTTGAATTTGAATGGGTTTGGATTTGCTCTTTTATAGACTCTTAAATTAAATATAAAAATCTGCTCGGAGTATCCCAAAGTAAATAGAAACTCAATTTAAGAATACACATTAATTTCAATGATTTCTATTAACATTTTAGCATTTTAGTCCAATAATAGGGTATTTAGAATGCACTTTCATACACTCATCACCCCCTAATTCTGTGAGAGTTGTACGAACATCTCGAGTAAACTTTTCATGCACACCAACCGGCAACAGACGCTGCAGAAATACATGACAGTCGTGACTTTTAAGACCGGTTTTGTTCCAATCCTGTGTTCGAATACATCTTGTCATGTTTGAATCATAGCCATTGGGTAATTTGATATTCATAAACGAATCACAAAATTTATTTCTCTTATAATTTGAAAGTGTATACCATTCGATGGATTTATAAGCTGACGACCCATTATCTTGTAAATGCAATTCTGGTCTTATCCCCAGCTTCTTTAAGTCTTTACGAGAGTTAGCTGTATCTTTTATCTTTCCTTCTATTGACATCAGAGTGCCCAATATATTCTCACATATATTTTTCTCAATGTGAATAACATCTAAATTGTGGCGCAGTGTCAAGGTAGACCAGTATGTCAATTCAAAGAAAAAATATATATATTTTTTTATCTAATTCAACTTCACTGCTTGTCGTTTTCTCTTTTAAACCCTTTTATCTTTCCCAAATCTGTTTTCTGAAACATCACCCAACTACGCGATAATATCATTCCCTGACAACTCTGGCGGTGATGCCTTGTGCTCTAACCTTCCATCAAATATTGCTCTATTTGAATGCCATCTATGATCAAGTGGTAAAAAATGACAATGTCCCATAAAACATAATTTCCTACCATGAATCAACCACTGAGACTGTGTATATTTATTGCAAATAGGACAAGCCATTTTACCTTTTGTGCTCTACCCAGACATATTTCCATATGCTAAAAAATTATTTATTGTTCACATCACTGCAGTATGCATCTTGAACTCCTCGACGAGGCCGCATCGTATGTACTGACACCCTGATTCCACAACTCTTTCAACTCTGCAATCAGTGGTTGTAGATATACATCTAATTCATTCCTTGGTGACTTTGGTCCTGGTATCAGTAGAGTCATAATAAAATATGGCAAGTTATAAGACATTAATATGACATGCCAAGTACTATGAAAAGTGCTCATGCTGCCAAATGGATTAAAATAATCCGTTGCTAAACCAAGACGTACATTGCGAAGTTCTTCAGCAAACCATGGATATTCGACATCAAATTTCTTCCATTGTAAGGGATCTGCAAGATGCGAGAGGAAGTTTTCATTTTGGACTCTTTCTGTGTGATGCCAAGACATATCTTTGGCAGTCAACTGGGACGTAAACAATTTTTGAAGTTGAGGAATCAACAGAAAATGTCTTAACACTTTTTGGGATACATTACATTTATCAGATGTCCATCTTAACTCATGACACAGTGGGCATGAGTCAAATTCTGCATATTGCTGCCAGTAGAGAACACAATCATTTTTACAAGCATGGATGATATTATAATCAAATCCTATCTCTCACTTCAATTGCTTTGCTTCATAAAAATTACAGGGTACTACATTATCCTGAGGAAGAGCTTCTTTAAATAATTTTAGCAACATGTAGATGGCCTTGGCAGAAATATGACAAATAGTCTTAATATGAAGCAATCTCACAGTGAAAGACAACTTGCTATGACGAGTGCACCCCTCGTGCAACTCTCTTTGTGCAGATGTTCTTTCTCCATCACTCATCCCAAATATTCCTGCCCCTATATTGCCTACATTTCAGTCATCTCCTCTCTATTATCATCACTGTCATCAGGATTATCCACATTAATATCGTCTATGTCGGTGTCATTACCCTCCTCCATCTAACTGATCTGACTGCTAAATCCAACTTATTTGGGAAATAGTTAGCCATGTAAGACCCAATGTGAGTATTTAGGATCAATTTCATTTTCAAATAAATGATCCTCCACTACCACCAAATTATAAGAACTAAGATATTTGCACTTCTTGCACGGACATTTCATAAATCCTTGACTGTCAACACTTATGCGAGCAAACTGTATAAAAAACTTCACCCCTTGTGCATACTCCTTATAGTCTTGCCCAAGTCTATCTCCCAGTAGCATCCAATTTTTATCTATTGTATTTCTGTTACTTGTCGGATGTCTATCAAGAAACACCTAATTCATAGGATAAATACTATAAAAAAAATCCAACTTTTATAAAGTAGTTGATCCTATCCCATTCGAGAGACTATCATCTATATCGCATATATACTCAGTCCTAAACTCCAATGTTACTACAAATTTCGGCAGCATTTCCCTACAATTCTTCAAGTATGCTAGTTACGATAAGTCGTCAACCCTATTAATGGGCCAAGAAACTTATAGACCACATACCCGAAGAATATAAGGAATCGCTGAACCAAAATTTTAATTGACTAACATAAGAGTTTAAACTGAATATATTTGCCGTATAAATGATAGAATCCCAAACTATCCACTTTAGACAATTCAAGAGTTGTACCCAAAAATTCTTTAAGAGAATATTTGACCACAACTCTCGAACAGGCCTAAGGTTTAAGTACATATAAAAATAACCCTAAAATTCAAAACTATCCAACTCCTAATACAATTATACAATAAAATCACAAATACATTACAAAATTACATTCCTAATCACCAATATTATAAATATTTTATAAGTACTATACATTAATTTAACTATGAACAATTAGTAACTATGTTATATTATATTTTAAGTTTCTAAGTTAATTTTAATGCTTAATATTTTGTAATTATACTATATTATTTTTTAATTAAATTTTTTATAAGTATTAAACATTAATTTAACTATGAACAATTGCTATGTTATATTTATATTTTAAGTTTCTAATTTAATTAAATATATTATAAGTATATTTTATAATTATATTAGATTATTTTTTAAGCAATTACTATATTATATAATTATATTATATTATAATTTAAGCAATTACTAGGATGCTGTTCGAACAAGATTCTTATCGTATATGGTCCCGTTCAAACTAACATTATAGCGTTCGAACGGGACAAACCCAGATTCCAGACACGAAATAGAGACAAAAGATTTGCCAAAAAATACAATTTTCACAATCACAATCTCATAAGATGTATATTGGCAGAGTGCCCATTTTAAATGAGATTGCACAAACATAAATATAGCAAAAATCTTAACATAATTAATTATAAATTATAAATTATAAAAAATCTAAAAATTATAAATATTAACTTGAATTTAAGCAATCCAAACAAAAGTATCAATCTACAATACCTACATATGCATAAAACACATTATGAGAAAACCTAAATCATGTGTAATAAACTAACATTAATGAAACTCGAAATACAAAAAAACATAAAACAAAAAAAATAATACCTTTTATAAACCTCTCATCTCTCTCTCAAGAATCCCTTCTCTCACTAAGTATATTCCTCTCTCTCTCTCTCCACAACACTCTCTCACACACACAAAATCGGCTATCGTGCTCTGCCTCCAAATAAATTTTCATCAACTGTGAAAATGAACTGGAGGTTGAGGTATTTGAATCTATGAAGCCCCATTCGAACTGGACATTTAGCATTTGAACAAGAAAATTTCGAATAGGCGCCAAATCTGCCGCAATTTATTTCACGTTTGAACGTGTAATTTTGTTGTTTGAACTAACAAATCAGAATATTCCTTGGCATATTCTTCAAATATAGACAACCTCAAAGGGTATTTTCGTAACACTATTCGACCAGTGCGTTCGAATGACTAATTTTCACGTTCGCATAAACAAATATTCAGAGTATTTGGCGTGAAGTTTCGCTCCAAACACATTCCATGAGATAAAAACGTTCGAACGAGACTTTATTGGGTTCGAACCAATCACGGATATTTTAATATTATATACTTTATAATAACTATATATTATAGCAACTATTTTATATTGTAATTGATAATATATAATGTACTACAAGTTTAATAGTTAATATAATACTTTTATTATATACTAACTATTAATATATAGTACTTATTAATATATATATATATAAATATACTTTTGGTCTTCTAATTTTGCACTATATATTATATAACTTACTACCTTGTAATATAAAACATAATAAGTATAGTTACAGTAACTTATAATAGTAACTAATAACTATGGTAACTATAGTAACTATAGTAACCAGTAACTATAGTAACTCGTTACTGTAGTTATGATAACTTGTATAGTTATCATAACTTACAATATTTGCACTGTAGTAGCTATAGTAACTAATAACTACTATATATATTAATCATTTTAACTTGTATAGTTATCATAACTTATAATAGCTATAGCTATATATATATATATATATATATATATATTTTTTTTTTTTTTTGAGAAAGTCGGATACTTCATATTAAAAAAATCCAAGAAGGTTTTGAATACAATGAGGATAATCCTCTACATGGATGGATTCTTCAGAGAGGTCTAATGAACTCTTTGCCAAAGTATCAGCCACTACATTAACCTGCCTAGGAACATGCTTAACAGACCAAGGACTAACTTGTTTTAGCAACAGCTTGATATCTTGACAAATTAGGTTAGAGGAATTCTAGCTATCCTCCCTGCCATTGATAGCTTTTACCACTGTCATGGAGTCCCCTTCAAGGATAATATTTGAGAGATCGAGTTCAATACAAAACTGAACTGCTCTTAAGGCTGCCAATGCTTCCCCTAGCAATGGATCCGGGAAAGAATCTCGGGATGATCTGAGAATGCCTATAACTAGTCCCTTGCAGTCCCTGACAGCTACTCCAATGCCTACCTTGCAATGAATTTTGTCTATGGCTGCGTCCCAATTCACCTTGAAATTGCCAAGTGGTGGCTTAGTCCATTGGATAGTGGTTTGAACTTGGTTGCTTTTCTATTTCTGAGGGCTCCTTGCCATATGAAAATCTGATATACATGTAGAGACAAGGTTATTAACTTGTTGAGGGGAGGGAAACTGAGCATCAAAGATCCACTTGTTCCTTCTGGATCAGAGTTGCTTTGTGGTGAATGCTAGTGCTTGATGTTCCTCCTCTAGAAGAGTTGACAAGAGCTGCTCCAGAATCACACTAAAAGAAGCCTCATCAATACTGCATTTTTGGAGTTTTCTCAAGCTACTGCACCACACATCCTGAGCAGCTATACATGTCCAAAGAGCATGGGAAGTGGTTTCTGGTTCAGACTGGTGGGGAGTATGTCTTTGGCAGCTCTCCAAAGAAAGATTTTGAGGGCATTTGGGACCTGGAGCTTCCAAATGTGATGCCATATTTCTATGCTGTGAGATGGCTATGAGGTTTGTCCAAACTTTTCAGTCTTGAGAGATGTTTGAAGATGATAGGCAGATTTCACTGAGAATTTGCCATTTACAGTGCATCTCCAAGTCAGTTTGTCATTGCTTTTGCATGGACTGATATGAATCTTTGGTATGATTGAGGCTTCAACTGGACTGAATAAATCATGGATCAAAGGCAAATTCCATTGAAGGGAGTCTTGGTCAATTAAAGAGGCCACCGTAGCCTCTTGGGGCAGAATCCTTGGATAGGATTGAATTTTGTAAGAAGATGGATAAGGGATCCATCTGTCTGATCATAATTTAATACTTTGACCATTCCCTACCTTCCATAGAAGGCCTTCATTTAGTAGAGGTCTTGCTGCTGTGATACTTTTCCAAACAAAGGAGTCACCATTCCTTATTTTTGCATTGTAGAAATCTCCTGAAGGGTAGTACTTTGCTTGGAGAACACGTGATGCAATTGAAGATAGGTTTGTGAGGAGCTTCCATCCTTGCTTTGCCAAGAGAGCTTTGTTAAAATCTTAAAAATCCCTGAAACCCAAGCCCCCCTTTTGTTTTGACTTTCCCATTCCCTACCAACTAAGCCAGTGCATCTTAGATTTTTGGTCTCTCAAGCCCCACCAGAAAGATTGCATGCTCTTGTTAATGTTTCTCAGGATACACTTAGGGATTAAGAAAATGCCCATGCAACATGTGGGAATTGCTTGGATAACTGCCTTTAGAAGGATTTCCTTTCCTGCTTGGGAAAGCAAATTGGTTTTCCAACTGTTGATCTTGCCTTTGATTTTATCCAATATATGGTTGAAAGCTCTTGTTTTATTCTTGCCAACATAGGAAGGCAGACCTAAATACTTCTCAAAGGGACCCGAGGCTTGAATCCCTGCAGAAGCCAAGATGGCTTGTTGGATTTTAGGCTTGGTATTCTTGCTGAAATAGGTGGAAGTCTTCCCAAGGTTGAGCCTCTGACTAGAAGCTAATTCATAGGCTCTTAATGTGTTGTGTAATCTAGACCATTCCAAAGCCTGAGCCTTTCAGAAGACAAGGCTGTCATCTGCAAAAAATAAATGATTAACAGTAAAGGAGCCATGGGTAATGGGAATTCCAGAGATGAGCCCCTTTTGTTCAGCTTGGCTTAAAGCAAGGCTAAGCATTTCTGAGCACAAGATGAAGAGATAGGGAGAGAGGGGATCTCCCTGTCTAATGCCCCTGGTGGGTTTGAAGGATGCTTGAGGAGTTCCATTTTGAATGATGGAATAAGAAACAGTGCCAACACATTGCTTAATAAGATCAACCCAACCCTTATCGAAGCCCATCTTAATCAAAACTGCTTGTAAAAAGGACCATTCTATCCTATCATAGGCCTTACTCATGTCAAGTTTGAGAGCCATAAATGCATCCTTTTGCTTTCTCATTCTATTTTGCATGGAGTGTAGCAGCTCATATGCTACAATAGTGTTATCAGAGATCAACCTGTCAGGGACAAAAGCACTTTGTGTTTCAGAAATCAGAAAGGGTAAAATGGCTTTTAGTTTGTTTGCAATGACCTTTGCAATGATTTTGTAGAGTACATTGCAAAGGCTAATAGGTCTAAAGTCTGAGACAAATAAGGGAGAGTTCTTTTTTGGGATTAAGGCAATAAAGGTATTGTTTATGGCCTGAAAACCAGTTTTCAAGGTGAGCAATTCAAGAACAACAGTAACTACATCTTTCCCCACAATAGACCAATGATTGGGCTTCACTCCTTAATCATTTCTACCGATTAAAACAAAGGATAATATCTAGATAGGAAGTTTTTCAGTTCGGGGTTGAGTCGACTTAGCCATGGCTGTTTGGCTTTCTTCTCGTTCGAACTAACACTAGTCCGTTTGAACGCTTAGTTGCCAAACAACATTAGTCTGTTCGAACAAAATAAATTCGTTCGAATGAACAAAGATTTCCGGTTCGAATGAACATAACAGTCCATTTGAATAGATTTGACTAGTTCGAACAGAATATGTTCCGTTCGAACAAATTATTTCAATTTAGTTCAATATACTATAATTCTTCAATAATATAATTTAAATATTATGATTAATTATATTCTTATTTTCCTTATAGTTAAACAGTATATCAATGGCATCCAACAGAAGAAAACGTGCGAGAGATCAACCCAGACAAAGCAGTGAAGCAGCTCATGCTTAGGAGACGAGGCCTATACTTGTCGAGCGTCCAGTCATTTTGTCTGACTTCTCTGATCTTTCATGTGAGGGACAGAGTATACAGTCCATCTTTATTGAGCAGAGATGGATACCGATCTATGAGCAGCGGGGGACTGCATATCCAGATATGGTCGGTAAGTTCTACCATGCCATGGGAGAACATAGCACTGATGCTCTATTCTACACCCTATCGGTCAGGAGAGTGTGTATTAATTTCTCTCTCCGCACTATTGCTGAGTTCCTTGACATCCCACGCGTGGCCGACACACCAGCCTTATCCTGCACGCTAGCCCCGAATGTAGATTCGGATGGTAGTGAGGATGAGGGTCTACCTGATGATGGTCTCACAAACGATTAGGTACGTCAGCTAGTGTGAGACCCATCGACTCCTCCATATGATGGGAGCAAGGTGATCCGATAGGCCGATTGTATAGCATTTTTTAGAATGCTTAATTTGATTGTTGGCTATAAGATCGATACGAAAAAATACAAGACTGATTTCTGGATTGATTGAGCCAGATCTTTGCAGCTGATAGCACGGGGGGATCCCATTGATCTGGCATTGTATTTATTCCTCCGCACTCGATCGGAGTCACGCTTTTCCAGTGGAGGTAGTCTACTATTTACACTGCTGATATCTAACCTCCTGCTCCAATCGGGGGTTACAATGTCGGCCATTGAGCGGAGGTTGCCACAGATGGGGCCCCTTAACAAGATCACATTTAGCAAGAGCAATGGACATTTGCGGAAGACTGCATCAGAACAACCTAGTGATTCTCCCACAGATCCAGCTTCTAGTAGTGCTCCTGCTGTTGCGAGACAGCCTCCTAGGGCTACTTTGGATCAGGTACGAGCTCTGTGTGTGGAGTTCGTTAAGCCCATCATGGAGAAACTTAGGGATATGGAATGATTTATTAAAATGTTGCAAAAGGATGTTGATCTACTAAAGACCCAATGATCATTTTAGTTATTGTTTTACTTTTTTATGTTGTATTGAACATTATATATTTGAGATGTAATTAATGTATGGTGTTTATTTTCTGTGTTTACTATTTTCTTTATTTTCTTCATTTTACTTGCCGTTCATGATAATATAAAAATGATACTATCTTAAAAGTTATATTTATATAAATTTAACATAAAAGAATCACTATAAAGTTTTAAAGTTAATTACATAAAATTAATTTATGAATTTATAAATATTTTAACTCACCGCAAATCATAATATATACACATTTTTATATTTTGAAAATGATAACAAATTAATGGAAAAAAATATTTATTACTTTAATGGAAAAAATATATATGCACAAATCCATACTAATAAAAAACTTAATTGAAAAAATTTCCATTCAAACAAAGCAATTTAAGTTCGAATGGTTATTAACTTTCTCTGGGAAAAATAAATTAATTTTCCACCAATATTATTATTCGTATAGATTATATACTATTCGAACGAACTTTAATTCCATATTCGAATCTATTTTGTTCTATTCGAACGGTTTTCATTTTTTGAGACAATTTTGTTCGTCACAAAATATCTTGTTCGTCTCTAACAAATTTCGTCTTTAAAAGTCAAATTTCTTGTAGTGAACAGTACAAATTAATTTGTATGTTGCACCCACAAAACTTAAATAAATCGAAAGGAACATTAATTAATCTTGTACATGGAGCATCTATTGACAAGCAGTACCTCTATCATAAGCAATTTCTAATTGGGTAAATAACAGGCCGTTGCTCATGTGGCATATATACGCCCCCCTCCACTTCACATTCAAATGCATGTAACAGTTGACTTTTAAGCCAGGCATTATGCCCGCCAATTGAAGTACTACTGGTTGTGGAAATTCTCTTTATGGCTATGCAATTAAGCCCAGCCGTGACTTACAAATTGCAGGGGCTTTGTATAGCTAATAGCTCCTCTTCCTTATGTCTGTCGATTCTCTATAGTTCCAATATTTAGGCTATGAAATATGAGTGTTGTTATGGTTTTTACCACGTGGCACACTTCATTGATATGGACATAACCAAAGTAACAACATAGAACAAGTACTAGGAGTGAATACCGACTTAATTGAAGTTAGAATCCTCTAAATACAACTTTGACTTTGTCGGAGTTTGAATTTGAATTTTGACTCCAACTCCGACTTGTGTACGATCTAATCCGATTCTGACTTATCGGAGTGGAGTAGGATATGAGCTTTATTTTAGATTGTTTTTAGATTCATATTTAGCCCATTTTTAAACAAGACTTTTTTGTGGGCTTTCAAATTTCTATACTTATTTTATACTAGCTAGACTAGACTTATTCGTGGGCTTTCAAATTTCTTTACTTACTTATAACTTATTTCTATACTAGATATATTTCTAGTGTCTAATTACATGTTATTATACTTTAGTAAATTAGTATTATGTGTTATTAACTTATTAAGTTGGACTTCTTTCAATATTAGTGTATAACTTATTTCTATACTTGATTATGCATGGTAGTAATACTATGATGTTTATATATACTAAACTATTACTAGTCTATTTATATTATAGTATAATTATACTATTTTATAATAATGAGCTCATATTGGTATATTATTGACTTTAACTATATAAGTTCTAGTCATATAACTATACTAATATATATGATCAAAATATAGATAAATACATATTTTTATAACATATGCAAAATATCAGAGTTGGATGGCAAAGTTGGAGTCGAAATCAAAATTGGAGCATAAAATGGTAGTTGGAGTTGGTCTGGCGGGAGCCCCGACTCCGACTCCGACTCTGTTTTGTCAGAGTTAGCCGAATTGGATTCGGAGTCGAATATTTAGATTTTTGCTTAGCCCTAAGAACAACTGCAATCGATTTAAGATTTACCACTTGAGGTAAATGTTTTCCTTGTATATTTCATACATATCAGAGCCTGTAACATCCGGTATTATTTATAAATAAATTATTATATTATTATATTAATGTATGATTGTCTGCTATGGTTGATGGTATTATTTTATGCATAATTTATGTCATTATTTAAGTATGATTTAAGGTCATTATATTATTCTAGTGAAGTTAATTCAAAGAGGGCTAGAATCTGGACCCTTAGAGAATTTAGTGTGTATTTTTCTTGAGTTTAGAGTTGGGTTAGAGATGACATTGGGTTATGGTATGGCTTAGGACCCAAAACTAAGACCCAAGACCTTATTTGATGGCCCAAAGTGTGACCCTGATTCCATGACTCAAATGTGACCCCGTCTTGGACAACTCAACCCGGTTGCTGGAGGAATTACACCGACCGTAATGCACCAAAGGTGTAACGCCCGCACGTCCAATCGATTGATAGCCATATATATATATACATCTTCTTTTTCTATCGATTCTAGTCGCTTCTAATCATTCCCCTCTTATCATTTTCTCCTTCTCGCCGCAATTCATAGCTTGAGCCGCTGCGTCAACCGTGAATTACAGGTCGGATCAACCATGCGAGAAGACTCGCAACATTACGAGATTTTCTTGTTAGTTTGTTGTAGTTCAACCATGTATTATGTACTGCAAGTCACTGTGTTTTCAAATGTCACTAGATCTCAATCGTGCACCACCCAAGGACCATCGATAAGCCCTTCAAGTCACGGTACTACGCATTTCCCGTACGTAACATACACAGATCACATCGTATTCTCCTTGGTTTTTCTAGAAACCATCATGAATCTTTTTCCTTACATAAGATATATATATACTTTCCTTTTATTAACTGAAAACAGAGGAAGACCAAAGCTAACGTAATACACCCCCATCGTACGTACTAAGCCACCTCATAACCGTGAAATTAGGTGTCGTTGGCCATTGTTCAATCACCAGAACAAGAAGGAACAAAGGAAGAGGAGCCTCCACACCTTCACCCCCACGTCCGCACACACCACCCGAGGTAAGTTTTCTCCAGTCCTCTCGAATTCGTGTTATTCCTTCTCCTCATATATTGACCCATAGGCATGCTTTAAGATTCTGAATTAGAGGCTTGAGGAGAGGAGTGAAGTAAGGAAAGATAGAATGAGTATTGTGCGTAAGAGTGGAAGTATACGAGTATGAGATAGAGATTTTTGCGTTGTGTATGAGTGAGTGTGTTTTTGGGCTGAAACTCATGTAGGAGTTGAGCAAGGAAAGAGTTAGGCGAGGAACCGCAATGGGTGTGTCGGGATAATATGATATCATGTGTTGTTATATGGGCATGTTGTATCGAGAGCCTATGTTGTGTACGCGGTAGACTATAACATACAAGTTTTACATGGGCATGTTGTATCGAGAGCCTATGTTGTGTACGCGGTAGACTATAACATACAAGTTTTACATGTAGGTACGTACTGGGTATCCAAGAGTATGGTGATTTACAACACTAGCATGAGAGGATCACGGGAGAAAGTGTTGAAAAGTGCAGTAAAACCAGTATCTATGCTTGATTCAGTGCATTTAGGGTTGAGGTATGAGGGACTTAGATGTAACGAGTTACCTTTAGGCTTATAAGTTGCATGATGCATTTTTTCCGTACAGTTTAATGTAAAGGATGCTTATTCCATCTTATGGATGTTTATAGGTTCTATTTAATGCTTAGTGATATGCATTGTTAGCTTGGAGTTTACGAGGATTGAGGTAAGTGACTATGATGATGTTATTCCATACATCGATCATTTTACGTAAACTCAAAAGTCTTTTGCAACTATATATGTAAAATAATGGTTTATAAAGATATATCTATATATATATATATAGTCATTCTCAGTGATTTGTAGCACATGTTCTATTTATTTTTTAATAAGTAGTACTAACAATTTGTATTTTTAAGAGGTTTTTTTTTTTATTCAAGCACTTGAAATTTTATAAATGTAATGAGATCTTTTATACATGGCACTAAAGTATAAACTTTTTAAGGTTATTAGTATTCGGTTTCTCCAGCTTTAAAATCCTAGAAGAATGGGGTCATGTTATAGAGCTTACATCGAATGTTCCCAATTCATGTTTAAGCTGTATGAATTCTGATCTTACCAAAATATTCTCCCACCCTAGAAGAATGCGCACATACCATTAATATGTGAGCATATATGCGAGGTGCAGCAACCAGCATCATACAGGTATCTTGTGTGGAGCTAGCACTTTCAGTGGTGCTGGCACTAAGCTCAACACATGCTAAAGTGCGCACTAAAGCAAGACTTGCATAGCACATTTTGGTGCTGCGCTCGCCGATGCAATGCCAAACCAGGCACTGCACAGGTGATTTGGTGGGGCCATTAGAGGTGTAGTGCCCACTAGAGGTAATGGGAGCAGCTTGGTGCGGTGTGCACTTGATGTTGCTGCACCTGAGAACCACCAGGAGGCGTGGCACATACCACCGGTGCCTCTTGCACCACCAGATGATGCAGTATGCATTGTGGGTGTGGTGTGCACCACTAGGTGGTGCTGTGTGCACCGCTACCCATGGGACAGCGCACACAGGCAGCACCAATGCCATTGCCATGGCACAACATTGTCATGGTGTAGTATGGGCTAGCAGATACCGTGCTGCAAGGCACGCCGCACTGGCTGGTGGTGGCCATATTTTTCTTTGTTGAATGAACAGTGCCATGTCGGTTGAAGAATATATTTTCATAATATTATTTTTGTTTGGGGGCTTGAAAAAGTTGAATTATTTTTTATTTTTTTGTTTGAAAGTTTGGAAATGTTGTAATGATTAGTTTGAAAGTATTTTTAGTTGATTGATGTTTGAGAATGAGATGAAATGAGATGAGATAAAAATTTTGGAATGGAAAAATTTTCCAAACAAGCCCTATTCTCCTCAAAATCTTATTCCAGCAAAATTCGTCCAAGGTGGATCACTGGTGATCATCATCTCCATGGCCATTAGGATGGCCTCCAAGGCCAGCCACTTCCAGCTAAAAACCATAAACAATATTATGTAGAGCTTCTTGTATTACTTCAAAAACATCCACAATAAGATAAGATCGATGTATAGTAAATAAAAAAGTAATAACAAAAATTGAAACTGGAATAAATTACCATGAAATGTTGTGAAACATTCATGTGGCCTGCCTTTTTCCAACCAAAACCACAGAACATCATGTTCATCTTCTGCGAAATTCATACAAATTACCAAACACTATCCTTTACTAAACTATAGGAATTCTGCTATTGCATTAATAAGGGGGAGAATCAATAAATGAGAAGAATGACTATATATTTTTTTTTTTTTTTCTCTCTGAAACTATGAAATCTTGCATTATAAAAATAGTTCGGGATAAGAAAACATAACATAAGATGAACATAAGACAAGCATAAGGAGATACAACCATTTACAAATTAGGGAGGGTCCTTGGCACTGTGAAATTTCAACAAGCAATCTGGAATTTTGATGGTAGGTATATCTCCAAAAAAATTATTTGAAGATGCCTATTGCGCCAAAGTATGCGCGCACCGGTTTTGAGTCCGGTGTATTTTGACTGCTTCCCACTTAACAAATCTGTTGAACATAACTTTCATGTCCCTTATCCTTCCTTCAATGATCCAGTCTGAGATCTGATGAAGAGAATTATTAAGAGCCATGATCACCACCTGAGTCACCTTCAATGATGATATTAGGCCAACAGCTTTCTGTTGCCAATTTAATCCCTATGAAAGCTGCAAGAGCTTCACCTCCATTTGGATTACTCATGGGAGAGAATTCAGTAATGCCTCCTATAATGTTGCCTAGATGGTCTCTACAAACAGTAGATGGAGTACTACCAAATTCTCTCACAACTACATCAAAGGATATTGAAATCTGTCCTATGGATGAGGGATTCCATTTGAGATTACTATGTGAGATTTTGAGGACCCAGGCATTCTTATGTTCCTGATAGATTGTTAGAGCTCTAGCTACAAGGAGATTAGTTTGGATAGGTCGAGATCCATGAGTTATTTGATTCCTATAAAACTAGACACAATCCATAGCTAGAATCGCAAACAATTGGAAATTATGAGCTTCCTGCTGCTGAAATTGAAACTTGACAGAGGGTTTAAGAATAATCTTAATCCAGGTGGTGATATCATGATCAGCTAAAGTATCAATGTTTAGAGGCTAAGAAGATTGCCTCCAAAGAATTCGAGTAGGGACAACCTAGGAAAAGATGAGAGATTGTTTCTTCAGCTGATTGGCAAATGGGACAAAGCGCCTGGTCATTACTAAGAGAAAGACAAGGTTTAAGCAAAGATCTAATTGTTAGAATGTTGCTTAAAATTTTCCAGATAAGAAGCTTTAATCAATCTTGAACCTTGAGAGACCAAAGCATTTTCCACAAAGTGGGATCATTTTCTTGACTATTGGAGTTCAAAACAATAGTAGCATAAGGTGATTTAATAGAAAAAATGCCACTGGAGTTGTGAAGCCATTTAAGACTATCTCTCAGATTTTGAAAATTGAAATGCAAAAGAGGGATTCTAGAAATTTCTCTAACTGTAGATGCAGAAAAAAGAGCATGCAGTAAGGGGATGTTCCATCTTTTAGGTTCCTCTAGAATAAGATCAGAAACTCTCAAATCCGAATCCTTAAAAATTTTGGGGGAGGAGGGAGTATGAAGCATTGGAGGAATAGAGGGATCCAAGAGTTTCTCCAAACAAAAGTGGTGGCCCCATTATTTATTTGATAGCAGAAACTATTGGCTATAAACTCCCTTTGTTTTGCTAAACCTTTACAAAAACTAGAGTCTTTTTTCTTGATCGGGACGTCTAGCCAAGAATCTGTTTTCAAATAAATGTAAGAGATCACCTTTTTTCCAAAGACACTCATCATTTTGGAGGAGAGACTATCTTAATTTGCTAAGGAGAGCTTTATTAAAATTTGAAATAAGTCTCAAACCCAAACCACCAATAGATTTTGGTTTGCAAATAGATTGCCAGGACTTAGGGGTGAAATTGTGAGTCTTCTTAGGGTCAAAACCCCACCAAAATCTCATGAGAGATTTATCAATGCTACTAGCAATGTTATTTGGGATGAGGAAACTTGACAACAAGTACGCCGGAATGGAACTAGCAACAGATCTGATCAAGGTTGTTCTCCCAACTTGGGATAAGAGTTTAGCTTTCCAACCAGCTAGTTTACCTTGAATTTTTTCCTTGACTTCCTAAAAAAATCTCATGTTATTCCTATCCAAAGGTAAGGGAAGACATAGATATTTCAGATTTTTTGAGAGAGATCTAAAATCAATAATCGATTTGATATTACTGATGAGGGGGGAAGGAGTTCTTTTGTTGAAATGAATGGAGGACTTGTTTTTGTTAATCCTTTGCCCCGACCAATCAGAATACTTTTCAAGACACTTCAGAAAAGAGAGAGCATTCCTTCCAGAGGCAGATCCAAATAAAATTAAATCATCCACAAAGAGAAGATGAGTTATCAAAGGCCCATCCCTACACATTTTGATTCCTTTAATGTTTCCTAGATTTTCTTCTCTATTAACCAACCTTGAGAGAACCTCATTGCCAATAATAAAGAGAAAGGGAGAGAGAGGATCTCCTTACCTTAAACCCCTAGTGGGTAGAATGTGACCACAAGGTTCACCATTTATCATCACTAAAAAGGAGATAGATGTGATACAAGTCCTAATCCAATGAATCCAAACATCATGGAACCCTAAACATTTAAGAACAGTTAGAAGAAGATTCCATTCCATAAAATCAAAGCCTTTTCCATATCAATTTTAACAGCCAACAAACCTTTTTTCCTTCTGGTTTTTTTCATGAAATGAAATATTTCTTAGGTCACAATAGTATTTTCTTGAATGATTTTTCCAGGTATAAAAGCAAATTGGTAGGGTGAGATAAAGGTACTAAGGACCTTTTTGAGCCTTTTGGTTAGAATTTTTGAAATAATTTTATAGCACACATTTGAGAGACTAATTGGCCTAAACTGGGGGACAGTAATAGGGGAGTCAATTTTTGGAATTAGAACAATGAGAGTATGATTTAAATCTTTAGAGAAATGCCCTTTTACAAAAAAAATGTTTAATAACTCTGGTAAGATCCTTTTTTACAACTTCGGAAAAATGTTTATAGAAGAAACCCATAAACCATGTGGGGATCTTGCAAAGGCACTCATTATCAGCAGAGGAGATTTTCTCAAGAAAAAGATTTTCAAGATCAAGAGGAAAGATTGGTTGAGTGGATTGATAGATTTGCTTGAAATGATCAAGGAACATGAATTTAATAGCAAAGGGATCATTGATCCATTGATTATCAGAGTTTTTCAAATAGGAGATATTATTTCTTCTCCTCCTCATGGTGGATGTCATATGGAAAAACTTAGTGTTGAGATCAGTGGTAGTCAGCCACTAGATCCTCGACTTTTGTTTCCATAAATTTCTTCCATTTTCAATTGTTCCGAGAGATAGGCTTTTAGATTTTCTTCTAACATAATGGAGGAGTCAGAGGGATCTTCAGATTGGATCTGGGCTAATTGACAGTTCGGCTTATTGATAGAAGTCTGGATATGCCCGAAACTAGTTCTATTCCAAATTTTGAGGGATTTTCTAACACTGTTAAGCTTTTGAGAAAAAATGGAGGAAGGGAGCCATTAAAACTTTTGTCCCAGCTATGCTTGATGATGTGTAAACAATTAGGATCCCGAGCCCAAAATTCCTCAAATTTAAACAAATGTCAAGCTTTTGTTGTGGCTGTAGTGTCAAGAAGCAAAGGTGCATGATCAAAGGTATGAATGGGCAAATGCAAGATTTTAGTGTCAGGGAAAAGAAGGGTCCAATTAGAATTAGCAATGCCTCTATCTAACATTTCTCTAATGTGGCCAATTCTAGATTGTTTGTTAGTCCAGGTAATTTGGAACCAACATACCCTAGATCTCCTAGCCCATGTTGATTCATGAGAAGTCTTAACCTAGTCGGCTTGGAGGAGGATGCAAAAGACTTACCACCTAATTTTTCTGATTGATTGATTACAGAGTTGAAATCGCCTAAACCTAAGATAGGACCTGGATAAGCTGCTGCTATAGAGTTTACAAGAGATCATAAATTTTGCTTATCATGCAGTTGAGCAGGATAATAAACAAGTAAGAGCAGCCAAGGGTTGTGCACAGGGTTCGAATACACTAACAAAGCTATAATATTACTATTAACAAAAACTAGCTCCACATCAACCCCAGGATGCTGCATACAAAGAAGACCTCCCCATTTCTTCAGGGGAGGGCTATGCAAATACATATGGAAACCTAGGCTATTCACAACACCAACAGTATTATTGTCTGAGAGAAGAGTTTCATAAAGGAAAATTAAATCAGGGAGGTGAATCCTGATTTGAGCCCTCAAACTACACATTGCAAGAGGCCAGGCTATACCTCTGCAATTCCAGGCAAATAGTCTCATATCTGAGGTGGTGGCAGGTTAGGGCCCGCCACCTCAGCCACTTCATTAATAGAGAATGATTTCTGAGTAGAGGAGGATTCGTTACCAGCCTCAAGATGATGATCTGAACTAATTTTCTTCCTCTAATCTTGCTTCTCAACTTTGATAGTTTTCTAAGAGTCTCTCTTTTTCACCATATCAATGAGCTTTTCGCCCTCATCCTCAATGTCCCCAATAAGAGAGTGTGTACGAGAACAAGTAACAATAGGACGTTGAGCTACAACCCTATTCTTTGGGGGGAACTCTTCATCAAGATGGGCCAGATTCCTCTTGTTATTTCTCACTTGAGTTTCCAAAGATGTTTTGGGTTGAGTTGATTGTTGGATTGACTTCAGAGATGGGGAGGGCTTCAGAGATGGGGAGGGATTCAGGGTTGATTGCAGCGGTGAAGATGGAATCAACAAAGGAGCTGTTGCCTACAGACATGGTTCGATAACTTGGGGTTGAGTTGGTTTTAAGATTGGCTTCAAAGGTGGTGAGGGATTTGGGGTTGCTTGAGGAGATGAAGAGAGGTTCAGCACTAGGTCGGGGAGAGAGATGAAAGCATCGGAAGAGGAGATTTGTGAGCTTAGGGCAGGATTGGGGTCCTGGTTTGCTGATGGGTTTTCAGTTATTAGGGTTTGTCTGTGGGTTTTAGTTGGATAGGGCTTTCGAAGAATATGAGAGGCCGACCCAACAGGGGACGAGTCAGTGGACATCTTTTGATATGTCAAGCTTTGAGTATTGGGCCTCTCTGGGCTTCAAAATTAGGACCCTTAAGAAATCAAAACTCTGAAGAATTTTGGTGTAGACTGATGGACTTGAGATGAAATGACTATTGGGCTACTGAAGAAGAGTTGGGTTGGGCTTAGGTACATTTGATTTCAGCAATGATCTTGGGCCCATCTTCGTTGGAGAGTTTAGACTGTTAATGAGATTTAGATCCTGAATGGACTAATATCTACTAGCATTTAACAGAGGGCTGAATTCTTCAGGGATTAATGCGTGGGAAGGGCTCAGAAATAGTTTGGTGTCAGAGGGGAGTAAATGGGATGGTAGGCATTAATGGGTCGCCTGACTTGGCCCATTGTTCATCATTTCCCTCCCTTGCTTTTTGTTTTTTTTGGCAGCCATTGAAGACTTGTTTTCAGGCGCTCCACTCCAATTTTCAGAAAAAACATTGATTGTGTTGCCACTATTTTCAAGCTTAGAGAAGCAGTTCACCTTGTCTACAAACATTTTCCCTTTACCCTTTCTAAAGAATGTTTTTTCAGTTGATGCCCGCGCTTGAGAATTGCTAGAGACTGGTTCTCTGATTCTGACTGGTGGAAGTGTTCTCCTAGCTTGCGAAGAACCAATGTTTGGTCGTAGATTTTGAGAACTCTGTACTTTGGTTGACCTCTGAGTTTCTAGATTTAACTCGTGCCGATTACTGTAAAGATCACCAGAATTCAGCTCTGGTCTAAAGGCCGCTTTATTTTGTTGTATAACCATTAACAGAGCAATTACTAGTTTGGGTTGGATCTGCTCTTGGATTTGCCTTGGGTTATGTCTGTAGTTCGAGTTCTCCGTGCACAACCAGGGACCAAACCTAGAATTTTCTAGTATGCTTACATACAGGGGACAAGCTTGAGCTACATGACCTAACCGACCACACCCATAGCAGAAATTTGAGAGTGTAGATCTTCCCAGGATAACGCCTTTGCTTGGTTGATGAGGTTGTCTATTTCTTCTTGGCTTGTGGACATTATGATGGTTTTTGGTGGAAAGCGGTTGATGGTGGTTTCAGGATGTGGGTAGGATGAGGGGAAAAAAGGGAGGGACAAAATGACAGGAGGGCTTCAGGTGAAAAGCTGGCGAATGTGATTTGCTTCCTCAAAAGGGAACTTTTGAGATGGGCTTCAGGCTGCGGTACATTTTTGGAAACTATAAATAAACTACTAAGAGAAGTCTGAATCACTTACTAAGGTAGAGAGAATCCTGAGGATTGGGGGCGAAAAAAGATTTGTTAGACAGGCTTGATGACAATAGGTGCTTGCTACAAGCAGAAAACATTACAGAACTAGACATTTGAAGACATATTTCAATCTATATAATCCCAGATTATTTTTGTATAGCAAAAAGAGTAATCCAGATTATGCCAACTATAGTACCATAATCTCTATAAATCCGAATTATGCCAACTATAGTACCATAATCATTAACTCAATTGATTCCCAAACCAGGAATTACACCTATAGAACCTTCTGTATGTGTATTCAATTGCGTATATGTTATTGTTCACTGTGCTATTGTAAATACAATAATTCATACAAAAACATGACAATTCCAACTAACAGAGTAGCTTCTCCAAAAGAAACAACAATTTTCCATTTCAACAGACCTCAGAGAGAGAATAATATTTGCAAAAGGTATAGATTCAAGCAAATAAATAAGCAACCTAAAGCACAGCCTCAAGTTCCTCTCGCTCATGTCCACTAGCAATGGGCATTACATCATTGACCTTTTTTTCAAAATATTTCCCTAATGCAAACAAAAGAATGATGGGCTAGGAATGTGAGTTATCAAGCAAACTACTCCAATGGTTTATAAACTTAAGCGGCCATGGAGCTCTTCAATCAACCATATAACACACATGCACACTCCATATAACACTCCGTATTTTAGTGTATTTTTACTGAAAGATTATTTTTATTTATTCAAAAATTTATTCTCTTATTTTAAAATTGTTGGTTTTTTAGTGGGTTTATTTTTTATTTTTAATTTTGTGAAAATTATATTTTGAAGTGCTTTCTTATTATTAATTATTGTTATATGTTTAAAATCTCTTTATTCTAAATTAATTACTGTGGGATTTAATTATTTTAATTTCACTTTACCATTATGTTTAAATTATTTTATTTAACTTGTGGTTTTGAAATCGTTGGATCATTTTTGTGATCCAAGATATGAGGATTGGACCTCATTTCTTTCCCTCCATTTTTCTTCCCTCTCTTTTTCTTTTCTTCTCTTTCTTTTTCCTCATTTTTCTCCTTCAGTTTCTCTCCCGCGCGCGACACCCACCCCCTCTCCCTCTCTCCATCCGTTTCCTTCGTCCACCCAGCCTGCCGCCGTGAGCCGGCAGTGATCGACACCAGCCCATTAGCTTCCCCACCGGCCGGCGGCACTACCCCTCCAATCCCAGCTCCTCCATCGCCGTCGTTAGCCACCACGAGTCTCTCCAAGCCGCGGCCGCCATTTGCTCTAGCGCTGCCTTCGTGCCACCTTTGGCCACCATCTTCTCACCACATCATCCTCGACCTCCTAGCAACCCAATGGACCCAACCCCAGCTCTGATCCGTCACCGGTGAAGCACTTCCAACTCTATTTTCGTTTTGGGTGTTTTTGCACTTCAACAGCCTATTGCGCCGCCACACACGGCCAACCACCACCACCATTAGCTTCACTGACATCCCTAGGCCATACCCTATCATTCTTGGGTCTTCGTTTGTCTCCGTTGAAAAGTGGGTATTTGAGACCCACGGCCACAGTGCATTTTGCACTGTTACGTTGCTCAGACGTCACTTCTTGTAGCTTCGTGATCCTTCGAAAATTGCTATATAGCATTGTAAGTATTTCTCCAAAGAACTTTCGTGATTTAAATGTATTTCTGTACTAACTCATTTCACTGTATTTGGTTGAACATGCCGGACTGAGTCCGAGGAGTACAGGGGTCGAATGGATTGGTGGTTGGAGTTGTTTGTGTGATTGATTGGGTTGGTAATTGTTGGTTTGGATATTGTGTTATTCATGTATATTACATTTTGCACGCATGATCATGTTTGTAAAGGAAACTGGGTTTTCGTGTATTGCATTCATGTTTATGTGTTTATAAAAACTGGGTTTTCATGTGAGAATGGATTTTGGGTGCGTGTGTATCAAGACCCCAAGCCGAGATGGGGCATTATCTCGGTGGAGCTCCTCTGGTTACTCGGGAGCGGAATATACTGAGTAACGTCCACTGGATTGTCGCTGGGCTACAATGGGATCGGATGAGATGGTTTCGTGCCGACTCCGTGGTCCTTCTGCTGGTGGGGACTAGAGGATGTCTGGACATGAACGCTCTGGGCGCGGAAATGGGCATCGCTTGTTGCGTAGTAGGTGCTCGGCCATGAACGCGCTGGGCGCGGAACTGGGCATCGCTACGATGCTAGGACGTGCGGATGGTCTCTAGGGGAGATCATGGTGCATATGGTAATAATGGATTAATGAACTATTTTCTGGGAAAATAGTGTGTGTTGGATTTCTGTGTAAATCATTTTCTGGAAAAATGTTTTACAGATATTTTGAGCCAAATGGGATTTTGGCGTGTGTTGAAAAATAATCATTTTCGGGGAAAATGATGTTTTGAGAATAATGCATATTTCATCATATACATGCATGTTGGTCGCATTAATGCATTTTTATTCCTGAAGGTTGTTTGGGTTATACTTACCTGCGGTACCATTTTGTGGTAACACAGATTTTGATGATGATGAAGAAGAGGGTGAGCCTGAGGATATGGCTCCGCCCGAGGAGTGATCTGGGATCACTTGCTTAGATATTTTATTTTACTGTATTTTATTTTAATTTTTGGATGACTGTATAACTACTTTTTAAATCTTACTGATGTTTAGATTGTATTTAAATTCTGATACTTAGTTGACTAATCCGCTGCGTTGTTTTGTACACCGTTGCATGTACACACACACTTGTCACTTTTGTTGGAATGCGTGACCGTGTTGTCATCATCCTGGCATCTCGATTCCTGTGTTTCCTTACATGGGGGTCGGGGGCGCCACACTCCATAAATTTTCCTTTTACCTACTTGTAAAAAATCTCTTTTACCAATTGAAGTAACAAAGCAACCGTACAAAAACAAATCCCCATCTCCTTTAATCAAGAAGACTTATATTTTTATTAGGAAAATAAGAGTTACTAGAAGCAGAGGATGCATGGGGAGAGAAGCGATTCAGAAATGGTAGAGTTACTGGCGATGCTGATGTGGAGGAAAAAGATGGAGAGAAGGCAAGTGATAGGTAGAGAGTGAGAAATGAGGATCACCATAAGAGAGAGGGCGATGAGATGTTAGGGTTAAAAGCTAAGACGATGATGATGACAAGGATGTGTGGGCGGAGAAGAGATTCAGAAACGACAGAGTTATTGGCGATGCTAATGTGGAGGAAGAAGACAGAAAGGAGGCAAGTGATAGGTAGGGAGTGAGAAATGAGGATCACCATGAGAGAGGGCGATGATGATGTTAGGGTTAAGAGCTAAGATGATGACGATGACACTGCTTGCCCCCAAATGATCACAAGGTCTTTAGATGTAGCTACCAATTCGGATCGAATTTTGAAATCTTGAAAAGAGAGAGAAAAAAAAAACAATTGTAAAAAAAAGATGCGTGAGACTAGGTGTGGCTGTGGGAGGGGGCGGCATGAGAGAGCAGGCTAAGAGAGTGAAGTGCAACCGTGTGAGGCTAGGAGGGGGCAACGTCAGGGTAGGAGTGTAGGCCGAGAGAGAAGAGGTGCAATATTGGGTCTGTGAGAGTGAAAGTGAATACGTTAAACTTAGGGTGTTTTTGGTATTTAGGGTTAAGAAGGTTATAAGTGTAATTTTGAATAAAACCTAAACGAGTTGATTTCGGATTAAGCGGGTTGACTCATTAGTGACCCATTAATGAATCGTGTCTTAATGGGTCAATCCATTTTGACTTGAATCCGTTAACATCAAATTCAAGCTTGCTAATTTCGTGTCATGTTCATGTTGGGTTAACGAGTCGTCTCACATATTGTCACTCCCTATCTGTCGTAGTGTCGCATTCATGGAACTATTCATTATGTACATGATAATGATGTGTTCTATGATTATGGAGCATAACTGGAATCATTTAGTGAGTACACACATTCACCATGATTTTGGGAGTCATGGTGAAAATGTGTGTCGACGGGCTTTAATTGGTTCACTCACATGAGGGATCACCTTTGGCGCTTAGGTAGTAAGTAGATATGAGACATTATATCCCTTGATGTTTATGTAGCATATAGAAATGGTTGACATAGCTCTCTCTCTCTCTCTCTCTCTCTCTCTCTCTCTCTCTCTCTCTATATATATATATATATATATATAGCACCATTGAGTTTTCCCTTTTCGTATTATTTCTATTATATTCATTCATTTCATATCTTCCAATTTCCTGTCCTCACCATTTACTCTATTGTGTCTATTTCTTGTAACTATTGGCGCCACCCTAATTGTAAAGTGAATTCCAACCACCAAATAGAAAGACCTGTTTAGAGTATAGGGCATGACTGGTATATGGTTGATTAGGGTACGTGTTAAGAAATGCAATAGAAACGTGAGAGAAAATATGTTAAGTATGTGTTGACCTTATGGTTTTAGTGTGATTGAAAATGATTAGGATGTTTAGGTCCAATTCGTCTGTTAGCTCGAGCTCTAGTTTACCATTGATATTATTAATGAGGAAGACTACTCTGTTGAAGAATTTGATTGCCCTGAGTTCAACAAATGGAGTATTTCTAAGATTGATGCAAAGACTATTTACAAAACTAGTTGGATTCAGTCTGCTTTTAAGACTGAATTTAATGTTAAGCTGTTGAAAAAATTTATGCTATTTCAAAAACCCATAAAAGTTGTTGTTTAATCTCAAATCCATCCATGATTTTCTTATTAAATGTTATAAATTATTGCATATTGGTTCTGTCCAAGTTGCTATTAAGCCTATTACTCGTAAGAGGATAAATGCTTTATGCTTTTATGCTTAAGGGATGCTAGATTCAAAAAAATTGGAACTTGTATATTTGGTATGATTCAGTCATCTTTGTTTAATGGTCCTATTCATTTTGATTGCTTTCTTGATCTAACCATTACTTTAGATGATCATAATATTCTTAAGGCTTTAACTTTAAATATTTTGACATCTGTTGAGATATGGATGAAGGGAGTAAACCCCTTGCTATTGTTTATCACATTGACTATAAAGTGTTCAAAAACTAATTTAAATCCTAAAGTTGTTTTAAAACATTCAGGGGATAAAAACTTTGCTAATCCAAAGCTCTACTCCTATTGCTAAGATCCAAATTAAAAAATTGCTTCATTGGAAAGATTTCACTCTACCTAATGAATGCTTATTGGAACATGAATCATAGACTGCTAAGTTTATTTATGATGAAATTAACCTTGATTATATCCAACAATATCTTTAACGGTACTGTTAAGATAAGTTTTGATAATAAGGTTAATAGACCTCTATTAATCAATGCAAGAAGAAACTATTTCGCTGGATCTACTGCTTCAAGAAATATAGTAAGGAGAGATCAAGATCTTCGTGATTTTCTAGAAAGTACCGTTAAGCCTGATTTAACGCTAAAGCTAAAAGGAGTTACTAGTAATGCCTCCCAAGTTGGCACTGGTTACTATACTACTAAAAATACGGATTTATCTAAGAAAGATAAAGTTGTTAAAGAAGAAGGAAAGACCTCTTCCATGTCTCCTACTGCTTTTGATTTTGTTGCTCCTATTATTCACAACCAATTATCTGTAATAAATAGAGTTTTTGAAATTGATATAGTTGCTTTGTATAATGATTATAATTCTGTTAGAAATAAATAAAAGAGAAAATGCTATCATACTATTTTTAATAACAAAGAAAAATTACATGTTAAATGAAAATGGAAAGAAAAAAAATGTATGATATACAAAAACATATATTATTTTTTGATTTTATTGAAAACAATTATGTTTCAAAGAATGTTTCTTAGAATAGCCTTAATATGGTGAAAAAATCAAATTAATTGGATCGTATTGAAGAAAAAATTAAAAAACTTATTTCTTCTATTAAGATTGAAAAACCTTTAGTCAACTTCCCTGAAATAAGGCAATGTTTAAGTTTTAAGACTAACTAAGCCAAAACCATTGAAAAAATTAACCAAATGCTTTCTCAAGAATATTATAATATTTCTATTTATCGTGATATTACTTTGCTCGAAGCAAATTTTGAAAAAATTGATTTAGTAAAACCTGAAATAAAAAGGTTTTTCTGGAAATCTAGTCCCATAAGTTTTACAAAAAATTGGTATTCTAAATCTACTGCTTCTGATTTATAGTTTGAAGAAAAAAAATTTCCAACACAATTTTCTATTTTAACTGATAAGCTTTATGAGTGGAACATTTATAAATTATCTAAATAAGAAATCTTCAATACAATGATTAAAATGTTTATGGTTGGTAATGCTTATGTCACCAACCATATTATTAGTTATGTTGAAATAATTGATTTGCTAGCTACTAGATTTTCTAGAACTCTTCGTCATTGGTGGGATAAACATTTTACTGATTATTAAAGATAAACCATATGAAATGTTGTTAAGCATGATGATGATGATGGTATGCCTATTTTTTATATTAGTATTAGTCAGAGTATTCCTAATGGTTTTAATATTTTGATTTACATTATAATTAAATATTTCATTGGTATGCCTTCTAATATTACTACTCATATTAGTGAGTATTAAAATAATTTAAGATTCCCTACTGTATCTGATTATAGATGGTATCAAAATATTTTCATTTCCAGAGTTATGCTCTGAGAAGATAGTTGAAACCTTATTGGAAAGAAAAATTCATAGACGGATTGACTCATCTTTTTGCTCATAAGGTAAAAGACGAACATACTGATGTTACTGGTTTGATTAACTATGATAATTTCACTTATGATGATATTATCAGTACTATTAAGAAATTTCATATCAACATGTGTAATGATCAAAAGATATTACGTCAACAGCTGAAAAATACCAAGAAAGCTAAATATGAAATGAGGAATTTCTATGAATAATTTAGCTTGCCTCCTATTGCCCCTTCAAGGCAGAAAAGAAAAATCTCTGTCTACAAAAATTTTGATAAGTCCAAAAAATAAATGTCTTAGAAACGTGATAACTTTTACAAGAAGAAACCCTATTTCAAAAAAATATTTTACTCGAAACCCTACGTAAGGAAAATGTTTCAACTATGGTAAGTATGATCATTTTAGTAAGGATTATACTAGAAAACTTGGCAAGATGGAAAAAAGGATAATTAAGATAAACATTGATAGCAGTGCTAAAGAAGAATTTATTCATATTTTGGAATCAAGATCTTCTAAATCATCTGGTATCTATGAACTCAATACAAGTGATTATGACTATCACTTTGCCATTGAACATTTTAATTCTCCTAATATTACATTTGGTTGTAAAAATTCTTGTTGTAAAACTATTAATTTTCTCAACAAGAATGAAGAACAAGAAAACCTTTTGATTACTTTGATTAGCCAAATTACCAACCTTGAGCTTAAGGAAGAATATCTCCAAATGCTCAAGACAACCATGATGAAGGAACACCATGAGAAATTGTTAAACCCAAAATTAGCATTGATGAAACTTTGGACAGATTCAATAAGAAAAAAATTCAAAGAAGTTTCTGTTAATGACCTTCAGCATGAGATCGTTTCTATTAAAAAAACATTGTTGAACTCAAGAGTGAGTTGAACAATATCAACACTGATAATAACTCTTTGAAACAAGAGTTATTACTTTTGAAAATTGAAAAGCAGTTTGATCAACCCAATGTTTCTGATACTAATGAGCAAAATGATGGTGCTGGCTCTAGTTATCAAGAACCTCTTTCTGATACTAATCAAGTACATTTAATTGATCGCTTTATTCCTTTAAAATGGTTTTTCAAGGTAAAGATTGTTGTTTGCCACAAATTTGAGTTCAACGTTGTTGCTTTGATTGATTCATGAGCTAATATGAATTGTATCCAAGAGGGTATGATTCCTAATAAATACTGTAAAATAATGCTAAAATGAATATTAAAAATGAGTTGAATAATGCTCTTGTATGCCAAAATAATGTATGTTTTAAGATTCCTTCTATTCTTGTTAAAGGTATGACTGACAAGGTGATTCTTGTTATGCATTTTATTTCTTCTATGTATCCATTTCTTACTGAACATGTTGGCATTACTATTGACATTTTTGAGCAAAAAGTAAAGTTTAAATTTGTTTCAAAGTTTTATCTTGATACTCGTAAGTTTTGAATATTTTGATCTTTGCTAAGACTAAACATTTAAATTTTCTAAAGTAGGAGATCAAATACAAAAATATTGTTAAATAATTATCTGATAATCTGTTACAGTAAAAAATTGATAGTTTTAATAAAAAAACTTCTTGATGATATTTGTTTTGAACTTCCAAATGCTTTCTGGTATAGGAAGAAACATATTGTTGATTTTCCTTATGTTAAATATTCTTCTAAAAGAATACTCTTACTAAAGCCATACATATTCAAATGAATAGTGAGACTTTAGAATCTTGCAAGAATGAAATCCATGATTTGCTTGCTAAAAACATTATTTGGCATATTAAGTCACCCTGGTCATGTGCTACTTTCTATGTTCAGGAAAATGTTGAGATTGAGAGAGGGATTCATCGTCTAGTTATTAATTACAAACCCCTAAACAAGGTGCTATAATGGTTTAGGTATCCCATTCCCATTAAGAATAACTTGATCCACTGTAATGCCCGTCCTTGTAGTGAGACTTTAGAAAATGATTTTAGAAAATGAGTCGGAAATTACTGACCTTTTTTAAAACCTTTTCCCTTTCCTTCCCAGGATATAAAAGGTTCTATATTTTAAAATTACAAGATGTTCCTATAAATTAAAAGAGAGTTACAGTGGAAATCATCAAATTATATTAAAATTATTTTTACAAAAAAATACTCTTTCATATGTTACATAAAACTTGCCTAAGCTTCTGTCACACTTCCATTGGGCCATGTCTATCCTGACACTTCTTCCTCATTCTGTCTCTGAGAGGGGAGGGAGATACATAAAAACTAAAATAAGTCGAATACTCAGTAAATATTACTTTATAATGTAAAACTATACTAACATATGTTTTAATTCATGCATTCATCATTTATCTGCATACTTTATATAAAACATTCATTTCATTTGAAAACATGACAAGGTGGAGTTTTTCTTTAAAAATGTTTTTCATTTCTTATAAAACATTCCCCATACCTTGTACATCCTTCATAAAGAGTTAAATGATTACACAACATTCAACTTAATTATTTTCACTTTTCCTCTAGCCGGCACACACTGTTACGTACCGTGTGTTGGAGTTAGCTATTTTTTGGACTCAGATTCTGCCCATGGCCACAAGTTGGGAATCCCTTTTAGTCAGAGGGTAGCACTGGGTACACAGTACTACTTACCCGGCATTGCAATCTGCCAGTCCTTTGGTACCATCATTTATTCATTCAGTTATGGTTGTTACGTATTTTTATATATTAAAACATTCATTCATTTCATTTCCTTTCATTCATTTAGTCATTTCCTTTTCATTCATTCATTCATCAGTCCATTTCATTTCATAAACATCATTTAAAAGCATAAGCATAAACATCATCACTAAACATCATTTGAAAGCATAAGCTTAAATATCATCATAAACATCATTTCATAGCATCCTTTCATGACATCATTTAAACATCCTTTCATAGCGTCATTTAAAAATCATTTGATCACATCGTTTAAACATAATTTCAAAGCATCAAGCATAACCCTCAACATTTTATTTCATGAAAATAAGGATAATAGCTACTACATATAACATTCATTCACATGCATACAACTATTACTTTGGGTGAATAAATAGAGACTGCCAAAGAAGGCCTTTACATACATATACCTTTAAACATTAATACTTAACATACTTTCATAAGACATCATTTCATTTCATTTCATAAAACATCATAAAGAGAAACATTTCCTTTTCATTTTATATCATTTAGAAAACTCTAAAAGAGTAAGAATATAATACTTACCTAGACTCCATGCTATTTACATTTAATGCAGTCCATTCATGTGCATGTCAGATGACAACCTATATGCATACATAACCTTAACATCATTTCCTTTTCAAGCACGTAAGTAACTAAGCTTAGAAAATACATAAACTTCTCTTCACTAGGACTTCCTTCACTTAGACACACTTTATCATCCAAGTCTATCTTCTATGCTTTCCTTTATGACGTTTCCTAAATTCTCAACCCATAGCTTGTGACCCACTTGAGGTCACCTTTCCAAACACAACATTCTACTCCATGTTCTTATCCTTTAAAGTGAACTTCAATGATTCACTTTAAAGTTAAGACACACAATCACCTTCATCATACTCTTCCTTCCAAACCATCTATCTCGATGCATAACTTGGACCAACCAAGTTATACAACCCAATCCTAGTCAATACATACATCCCTTTCTTTGTTTATGCATAATCTAACCAACACTTTACCGTAATCTTAACCATGCATAATACACGACTTTAAACCAACCTTGATATTTAAACATCGTGTACTCATGGTTAAGACAAATTATCCATTACATATGCATGGTAAATCTGACTGGCACATGTGTCCAACCAATCACACATGTACCCTACCCCTTTTATCACCTAAGATCAATATATAAAACACTAAACGTCCGCTTGTGTAAACAAGCTTCATACACTCGACACTAACGTCCAACTCAAACACATACAATCATCACACTTCACAGTTTTCCCCAACCTTCACAATCCCAACACATCACTTGACATCATGCCACTTCACAAACTACACAGCTATCCCAATACTTTACAAAATTCCCAACCACTTCCAAATTGCACCGTGATCCCATCACTTCCTAACACATCACACAACACAACTCTACATTTAACCCTCGTCACTTCATAGCACACTGCCATAACACCAACTATGTCACACCTGCACAACAAACCTGTCACTTCAAAATACTCAATCACATCACAAACTACTCCACAACACTGTTCACAGTAATCCCAACACTTCACATCACAATCCACACTGCATAACAGCCCCATCACTTCACACTACAAAACTTTACACTTCACAACAATAGCATAGTCCACAATGCCAATCAAACTTCATAATAAAATAACTATCGAGGGAAAGGAATATAAATTATACCATGTGTCAGGGCTAACTCGTTGTGTCGCTTGCTGTTTGGCAAGGCCTCGTGGTGTCAAAAGCCACTGGTTTGGGTGGTGGTCACCCCCTGGTGGTTATTGTTGTGACCCAAAACATGGATATTTTGGAGGGGCTGGACCTAGGGTTTGGTGCTGGGGCTCTCATGGTGGGAGGGAATCAGAGATTGAACCTCACAATGATTAGTTCACAACGTGGAAGAGGAGTGGCTGAGCTTCACGGTGTCTGAGTTGGGCTTCAATGGTTCTACATTGTGGAGAGAGACAGAGAGAGGTCTGCTAAGGAAGGCAGCTAGGCTCACGGTTGGAAGGCTCTATGGTGGTGGCAGGAAGTGGGTTTTGCGTCTGGCGATAGTGCAACCATTGGTGGTGGCAGCAAGGCCGCGTGGTGGAGGGAGAAGACGAGAGGTAGGGGCCTCAAGCCGAGCTGGGATAATTGGTGGTGGCAAGGAGTAGCTGGAATGGTGGCTATGGTCGTGACTTGAGACAGCGCACTGCGGCAGGGTAGGCCGCGATAGTGAGAAATAGAATAGAGGGAGAGAGATGTGGATCTATGGAGGGGAAGGGGCTGGGTGCACAGTGGTGGGTGTGGGGTGACATCACGGTGACTCATGGTGGCACTGGGAGGATGTGCTGAGGCCATGGGTTGCGGAACAGAGCAAGAGAGGGAGAGAGAGAGAGGGATGAAGGGGTTGCTGGGCTAGGCATGGAGGAGTAGGGGGCTCCGGTGGAGGGGCTGGCAGCCTTGACAAGGTGTGACGCTGCGGGCGACAACAATGGTAAGGAAATCTGAGAGAGAGAGAGAGAGAGGGATCAACATGGGGGCTAAGGGATTAGGAAGGGGTCGTCGCCGGTGAGGTGGTGCCATCAGCGTGCGACAGCGATAAAGGGGATGGCCTCGGCGGAGGCGTGTGAGAGAAGGGAGATCGGGGAGAGAGAGGGGACGGTGTGGAGGGAGGGGAGGAGAGAGAGGGACGAGGAAAAATGGGGGGATTAGGATTTTCTAGGGATTTAATCCCAACCCTTTATCTAGGGATCCCTAACCTAAATCCGACAGTGGAGATTTAAATACTTAAAAATAACTAAGTAATAGGAAAAGAAATAGAAATACAATGAGACTAATTTAAAACCCAACTTTATTTCTAAAATAATAATCTCTCATCATAAAATAAAATGATGAGTTTTATAAATATTTCTAAGAGAAATAAATCCATCTAATTAACAGAGTTTTTATTTTTTAACACAAAATGAAATAATGAACATTACATAATACTTCTTAAAGAACTAAAATCATTTAAATAAAATGATTTTCTAAAACTATATTATTTCGGGCTCCAAAAATATAAAAAGACTTACTTTAAAATGAGGCTTGGTTCAATAATACTAAAAATACCCCATTTAAAATAGTTTTGGACATTTAAAATATTTCGAAGACTTTAAAACATGCACTGGACTCCATTAAAAAAATCATCTGCAATATTTAAAACACAGCTTCGGGATATAAAGCGCAAAGGTGAAACTCGTAACCAATCGATAGAAAAATGAACGGTTGGTCACATCCACAGACTTAGTGATGCTTCGATTTTTTCTAAGTTTGATATGAAATCTGGTTTCTGGCAAGTCCAGATTAGTGAAAGTGATTAGTATAAAACTGCTTTTATTACTCTCTTTGTACATTATTAGTGGAATGTTATGCCCTTTAGTCTTAAGAACGTGCCTAGTGAATTCCAAAATATCATGAATGATCTAAAATATCATGAATGATCTTTTCAATTCATTTAGTCATTTCACCATTGTTTACATTCATGATGTCCTTATCTACTACAAATCTATTGATGAACACTGAAAACAATTGTATTCGTTTCTAGAAGTCATCAAAAGAAATGGACTTGTTATCTCTGCTAAGAAAATTAAATTTTTCTAAACAAAATTTGTTTCCTCGATTATGATATATTGAAGGAAAAATTCGTCCGATCAATAGATCCATCTAATTTTCTGATAAATTTTCTGATATCGTCACTGATAAAACTTAATTACAAAGATTTCTTGGTTCATTAAATTATGTTGTTGAGTTTTACAAAGACCTCAAGAAACTGTAAACCACTATTTGAGATGTTACAGTCCAATCCACCTCCTTGGTCAGATATTCATACTTTCCTTGTTAAGCAGATTAAAACTCATGTCAAGAATCTAACTTGTCTTGGAATTCCTACTAATAATTCTTTCAAAATTGTTAAAATTGATGCCTCCAACATTGTGTATGGTAGCATTCTAAAACAATTTTTTTCACCAGATTCATTTGAACAAATTGTTTGTTTCCATTCTGGAGCTTGGAATAGTGCACAAATTAACTATAGTACTATTAAGAAATAAATTTTATCTATAGTATTATGTATTTCAAAGTTTCAAAGTAATTTCTTAAATCAAAAGTTTCTATTACGTATTAATTACAAAAAGTGCTAAATATGTATTAGAAAAATATGTTGAGAATATTGCGTCAAAACATATTTATGCCCGGTGACAAGCTATTTTAAGTGTTTTTTATTTTGATATTGAGTATATTAAAGGCTCTCAAAATGCTATCCCTGATTTTCTTACTCGTGAATTTTTGTAGAATCATGACTAGCGAAAAAACCGACAAAGATAAACAGGTTCCCATCCTTGACAGGCAACTCATGAAGAATGAACCTACTTCCCTCCTTGATCTCATAAACCGGTTTACTACCTTAGGTAGTATAGCCATTACTAAGATCAATTTCTCCTCCGCTTTAGCTACTCCTCATGACCCATATGCTAATATTATTATTAAATCCCATCAACCTATCCAGTCTTTTAATCCTGATAAACACATTGCTTCAAGGACTGATTATGCCCAAAAATAATATTTCCAAAACTTGTTTTATATTGAAGCTAATCGTTCAATATATACCGATTTCTCCAAAATCGCTTTTGGATATTTTCCCTCTGGCTTTTATTGGGTTCCTGAAAATACTCAAAAGAACCTTCAATTCTACTCCTCCATTCTCACCCAGACACAATCCATTCTGATTAAACTTATATTTATAAAACTAATAAAATAAAGTTGATCTACCATAGTATTTTACATATTAAATTTGATCGCTAAAGAAAAATGGGGAGCACATCCCAATGTTGTCAAGAAAAGCTTTGATTCAGATTTTTTATATTGCTACTATGACTACATTAAAACCTAGTTCAAATTCACTTTGTTCCAAAATACTGAGATGTCTCATTCTTGTTTATTAACTTTGATAAAAAGTTCAATTCCCAATTCTCTTTATGTTTATGAGATGGTGGACATAGTTTGGCTCCATTATGAATTTTTTTCCTGATAAAATCAATGATGCTATTAAATACTTTGCCATTGTTTACAAGACTGATCAACGTGATCATAAGTTCCTTGTTTTCCTTCACTTCTACAGGAAATACAAAGTTCCCTGCATTTTGAAGTGGAGTTATGCTAAGGAAAATGATATCCTTGTTTGCAACTGGTTCGTCAAGTTGGGATAGATCTCCTCGTACCCAAGACGTGATTGATAATGTTAACAAAGATTTTCCTCTAATTTCTCTGAATCTAAGAAATTTGAAGATTTTCTTGCAGATTCTCTTGTTGCTAAAACATTAGTTCAAGAGCATGTGTACCTTTATTGTTTAGGAAAAACAACAACTTGCTTTATTTGATAAATCAAAAAATCTACTAAGTTCAAGAATAAATTTGTTATCCAATGACTTAAGAAAAAAATTTATTTGTTTAAGAAGTCCCTACAGGATGATGATGATAATTTTGACGATGACTGCAACGCATCTTCTGAAGCCTATGTTGATAATATTGATCCTTACTATGACATATTCAAACATTATCCATAAAGCACTCCAAGGTTATCTAGAAAATGATCCCCTATTTTAATTATTGACGTTGGCACAAACCAATAAAAACTACTGCAAGTATTGCTAAAGACCCCATGATTTCTGTTGTTAAAGATCTCATTATTCTTGCTTTTGGTTCTTGCAAAGTCAGAGATTCCCGCTGCTTTACTCTTGCTTTTAGTAACTTTTCTCTGTGTCAAATAAAGAGTAAAAAAAAGTCAAAATTACTGTTCATTCCAATAATTATTGTACTAGTAAAGTAGTAAGCCACTCTTTGCCTATATAAAGAGAGCTTGGTTTTGTTGAGAGGAAGGACCTTGTAATTACGAGAACCCTTAGAAGTTTTAGAACCTAAGAACCCTTCTCTTCTCCTGCTTTCTTGTTTATCCCTTGTAATTCTTTAATATTTTCATGTATTGTTGTTCATCTAATATGAAGAATAACTACAACTATTTCAATTGATAACTTTTGAGTATTTTTATCTTACTTGAACACTACTTTTATTTACTTATTTGCACATTACTCTAGTCATCAAGTCCCTTTGGACTCTAGTTATCGGGGACTCCATATTTATTTACATATTTTCACTCCAGTCATTTGGTCCCCACCAACTCTAGCTAGTTATCTCTGGTGACTCTACTTTCTTGCACCATATTTCTTTGTGCTTCTGCCCCGGCCTTTTGGTGTCTGTGTATTTAATATATATATATATATATATATCGCCATAGTTGGGCTAAGATGAGGTCTTTAGGAGCATGCATGGTTGCCCACGATCCACATAGCTTGTGATTAGTTAGATATGAGACCCTCTTTGGTTCCTGATATGAAGTGAAAATGGAAGGACTCAAGTTAGGCGTTGAGATAACGACTAGACTAGGATTTGTACGGTATATTGATATTTGACATATGTTTATTTTAGAAAGAGGATTCCATCATAGTATGTATTTCATACTATATGTCTTATCTGACTAAGAGCAAAGGTGAGTGAATGGATCCATACTTCCTCATGGTGTGAATCTTGTAGGTCAATGTTGATGACCTTAATTTATTTATACCATTTATTGACCTTTAAGTATGTCATGAGGTTGAGGCACTTTTAATTTATTTAGACCACTAGAGTATGCATTCTACTAATGGTCTATAATTATCAAACCCTAAAGTTAGTTTCATTTCCAATTAATATCTCCAATGAGCAAAGATAACTCCCACTTATAAATTTACAACCCTAGCATGGGCAATTAAGGATAGAAGAGAGAGAGAGAGAGAGAGAGAGAGAGAGTAGTGAAGGCTAGAATATCATATGCATAAATAAACGTGCCCATATATATATATATATATATATAGCAATGAGAACATCGGTCGAGACTCAAACTCTTGTTTCCCCATTCGATCCATCGACAGGCCATATATATCATGAGCTGCCAACACCCTTATTCGACGTTGTACGTAGCTTATTGGCAACTGATATATTAGCCATTGATACATGCATGCATGATGATTCAGGGTTATTCATAACTCCAATAAATTATAGAAAAATAATCATACTGCAGCCAAAAGATAGCAAGCAAGCAGCACGTTGCTAAAAACTGGGCTGCACGTTGCTAAAAACTGGTCTCGTACTCCCTACCTCTTCTGAGTCTGCACAATACCCATACACCCTCTCTCTGCATTGCAAAAATACGCCCATTTTAGTATTCACAATATATATATACCTACATAACAGTACATCATGTTCACGCATTAATTTGCTGACTCAGGATTGATCATCAGGTTCAGGGGACCTCTAGCTCTCATCATTTTGCAGTCTTGCATATAGCAGAAGGAAAAAGAAAACTCAAAACTCGATTTTACCTGGGAATGTTTCTCATGATCTGCAGTACTACTGATATATGATGATCCAACAACATCATGAGGTAGTACTATTCGGTACTGTTGCATTGTCCAATGTGTTTTCTTTGCTCTTGAATTAGAGCCCATAGAAAAATAAGTGAGATCTGTCTTCCAGGCAATGATATTTCCATCCTCATTGCATATGGGATCCTCTTCCTTCCATGCTTCCCAAAACCCTCCTCCATTTTCAGCAAGTACTCGAGCTTTTGTTGATCTTCTAATTATTATGTCATGATCAGAGTTGTCATCTTCGTGAATAAAGAAAAACCATTCTCTCTCCCCATCCAGGAATTTCACTGCAATCCAATAAGAAATACATCAGTAGTTAGCAAATTGATCTATGTCACAATAATTATTCAGAAAACTGAGACACGTGTACATGCATGCATGCATGCATGGATAATACAAACATACATATATTATATATATATATATATTTATATATATATCTCAAGGCCATATGTTTAAAAAATTACATGTCTCACAATGATCTGCTAATTCCTTGATCTTTCTCGACATATATCATCATGTATGTGTGGGTGTACCGTGTACGTACTATTAACCTGAAGTAAATCAAGCGCGCAAGAGCAGTGTAGAGACCACACGCTAGCTAGCTACGTACCCAAGTTTGTAAAAGAGTTTTATATACGAACAAAAGTTTCGGTTAATTGGTTTGTTCATTATATCGATCGAGAATAAATTAAGAAGCTAGGTCAAGAGGAAGAAGATCGAGAAGAGATATATATATTAATTTAGACACTTCCGTACATTCAAAGGGAAATTAATAAGACTAATCATATCGCATGCTTACGTATTAAGTCCTCTTTTACTGCCTAAACGAAAATCAAAGAAAAAAAATCATAAATTCCGATCCTTTCTTGCTTTAAGAAAATGGGAAGGAGCTGCTATTTTCTATTGAAAAATTCTGCTCATTAGTTACTATTCACCACTATACACTCCACATTCTATAAAAAATATCCGCATACTCTATGAAAAAGATATAGATGTAAGGTGCGAGAATGAATAATGGATGATGTCATTCCTCTTGTCTATTATATATATATATATATATATATATATAAATTATTTGTAGAAAGAAATATTTTTGGATTTTTTCTTTTCAAATCTTCTCAAAGTTTTTTGAAAATTAATTTTTTGTTTAGAAGTCTCAGGTTCTTGACGAACTATTATCTTCTTGAGCTTGTGAATATATTATTCTTTAAGCTCATGATTTGTAATTTGAGAAATCAAAGTTAACAAAATATTTTCTTGTTTTTCAGCTTTGGTTAAAACATTGATTGTTTTACCAAAAACATTTGCAATAAGAATCATTACAATCAAACTTAATATTGGGAGACACTACAAGAAAAATGGACTTTTGTGACTATTTAATTGCGGCGAAAAAGTTACTTGTGACTAAAACAGACTTATTTTGGCTGTAAATAGTCATTTCGCTGAAATTAAATGACCACAAATAAGCAGTTTTCTTGTAGTGAGAATCAGATGATTCAGTTTCTGAGTGATATTCAGAATCACTAGAGCTGAATTCATTGATGTCAGATGATGAGGAATATATATATATATATATATATCAAAGTTAATAAAAAATTTTTTTGTTCTTCAACTTTAGTTAAAACATTGATTGTTTTACCAAAAAATTTGCAATAAGAATCATTGCAATCAAGCTTAATATTGAGAAAATCAGATGAAACAGTTTCTGAGTGATATTCAAAATCACTATAACTGAATTCATTGATGTCAGATGATGAGGAAGATTTATATATATATCAAAATTAACAAAAGACTTTCTTGTTCTTCAGCTTTAATTAAAACATTGATTGTTTTACCTAAAATTTTGCAATAAGAATCATTACAATCAAGCTTAATATTGGGAGAATCAGATGATTCAAATTCTGAGTGATATTTAGAATCACTAGAATTGAATTCATTGATGTTAGATGATGAGAAAGATATATATATATATATATATATATATATATATATATATTATTTGATATGAGCAGCAGCAGTACTACTGCACACAGTTTACATTCGTATAACGTCACTAATTCTTGTGAATTAGAAACCCTAGTTTGAAATATTAATATACAGATATTCTGAAAAATTAAAGGGAAAACAAACAGAGAAATAACGAGAAATTAAGCAATATATATACACCAGATCATAAAACAAACACGAGTAAAAAAGGAATTAAAGAAAATGCCTAAACACTTGGGATGAGTGGAATAAAGATCTGTTGCATCAACTTCTTGAAAAACTGGTCCTGCAAGTGGGATGGAAAGCTGCTTTTTTCGCAGATAGTGTTTTACCAACTCTGCATCTGTTGGGCGAAACCTAAACCCAGGTGGTAAATCATGATCTGTGAATGATCCATGCACGTTGGCCCCCGTATATATATATACCATGCTATATATATACATATAGCCGATCATCGGTATAATATTGCCGAAGAAATTAGTCTGCATGATGATGATGATGATCAGAACGACTGAATTAAACAACGAACGTACGTACGAGTAATCGGAGACGTTAATATTGCAGCTTTTATAATAACATTTTGGTGAAGGTACGTATCTTATTAGGACTCTGATTGTATGCCAGAAAAAACATGATAAACTCCCGTTGACAAGGCAAGCAGCACGTGATGATCATGAACACCTATTTCTGGTACGTTTTTGTCTTGCAGTATATGACAAACAGAACTATATTTGTAGTACTAGCTAGTACTACGCGGTTAAGAGAGAGATAGAGATCAATATATATGGCGGCGCTGGATTAAAAAAAAAACAAAAGAGTTTCAGAAAAAAGAATTATTAGATATTGCGAAGCTGCATTATTATAATTATTATTATTTTTCGGCCGTGAATTAATTAATTAGGGTTTCTCATCCAAAATCTAGATTATAAAATTTATTATTCCATGCCACATCGAAAATTAGGGTTGCAATTGAATTAATTTAGATATGATATTAATCTACTTATATTAATGAAAAATTCTTCTCATTAATTACTATTCATTATCTCACGGGTCCACATTCCACACTTTATGAAAAACATTCTCACATCCTATAAAAAAAATTGTAGATGTAGAATGTAAGAGTGAATAGTAACTGATGTATAACATTCATCTATATTAATAGCAATTGCTTGCCTATTACTCAATGGTGGAGCCAGAACTTTTCTTTAGTAGCCTGGTGCGAAACTAACAAAACTAAATAAGTGAAAATTGTTATGATACTTATTTTTTGTTTTTTCAATTTTAATTTTGATTTGAAGTCATTTCATCATTCATTCTACCAAAAATATCTCCTTTAATATGTGTATATATGTATATATATATAAATATGTGCACGCTCGCGCATACATGCACAAATCATTCAACTACATAATCGATTCATGTTTATAAGATTATAAAAGAAAGAGCAATAATGCTACTTATAAGCTGGTTGTAATGTTTGCTACTTTGGCATGATGTCTATGGCCATGATTGATACGGTCTAAAGAGGCATTGTTGGGAAAACCATTCGACCAAAATTGAGTGATATGAGTGTAAAAGGAAGACTATTCAATATCGTATCTTCGATAGTGTTTGCTGACGTCATACAAATGACGCTACATCTTGGTAGCGGCTAAAGGTTGTGAACACATTGAAATATTTGGAGGAGGTCAAAGCATTGTTCTGAGTTTTTTAAACTCAAGAGGGTTCGAAAATGCTTGATCTTGATGCGATCGAATAAGTCTAGG